>NC_057808.1:71214494-71310876 GCF_018294505.1 Triticum aestivum | reverse complement strand
AATGTCAAAAATAATATAACGGGGTTAATATATATCGCGCACATGTGATATGTTTGTCATGAGGCGCAAAAAATAATTAAAAAGGGAATGCAACACGAGGACTTCCCAGGAGGTCACCCATCCTAGTACTACTCTCGCCCAAGCACGCTTAACTTCGGTGTTCTGATGGGATCCGATGCTTTAGTGCTGGTATGATCGCATCCAACATGTTACCCCCGCCTTCGTCCCTTATGCTTGCCACTCCCAGGTCCACTGCAAAGATGATTGTCATTCTTACTACCATTACAACCGTTGCCTAATAATGGATAATGCCCTATATATACTACTTACTCCCCCCCTCAAACACGGAGACGAGTTTACCACGGTTTCCACCCCTCCCTCTATACCGCAGCAACACGTATTTTTTTACCCCTTTCAGAACGCGCTCCTCGCGCCACAAAGCCGCCTCTAGACGCGTGACCAATGAGCAGCGAGCTAAAACATATCGCAAATGTCAAAAATAATATAACGGGGTTAATATATATCGCGCACATGTGATATGTTTGTCATGAGGCGCAAAAAATAATTAAAAAGGGAATGCAACACGAGGACTTCCCAGGAGGTCACCCATCCTAGTACTACCCTCGCCCAAGCACGCTTAACTTCGGAGTTCTGATGGGATCCGGTGCTTTAGTGCTGGTATGATCGCATCCAACATGTTACCCCGCCTTCGTCCCTTATGCTTGCCACTCCCAGGTCCACTGCAAAGATGATTGTCATTCTTACTACCATTACAACCGTTGCCTAATAATGGATAATGCCCTATATATACTACTTACCCCCCCCCTCAAACACGGAGACGAGTTTACCACGGTTTCCACCCCTCCCTCTATACCCCAGCAACACGTATTTTTTTACCCCTTTCAGAACGCGCTCCTCGCGCCACAAAGCCGCCTCTAGACGCGTGACCAATGAGCAGCGAGCTAAAACATATCGCAAATGTCAAAAATAATATAACGGGGTTAATATATATTGCGCACATGTGATATGTTTGTCATGAGGCGCGAAAAATAATTAAAAAGGGAATGCAACACGAGGACTTCCCAGGAGGTCACCCATCCAAGTACTACTCTCGCCCAAGCACGCTTAACTTCGGAGTTCTGATGGGATCCGGTGCTTTAGTGCTGGTATGATCGCATCCAACATGTTACCCCCGCCTTCGTCCCTTATGCTTGCCACTCCCAGGTCCACTGCAATGATGGTTATCATTCTTACTACCATTACAACCGTTGACTAATAATGGATAATGCCCTATATATACTACTTACTCCCCCCCTCAAACACGGAGACGAGTTTACCACGGTTTCCACCCCTCCCTCTATACCGCAGCAACACGTATTTTTTTACCCCTTTCAGAACGCGCTCCTCGCGCCACAAAGCCGCCTCTAGACGCGTGACCAATGAGCAGCGAGCTAAAACATATCGCAAATGTCAAAAATAATATAACGGGGTTAATATATATCGCGCACATGTGATATGTTTGTCATGAGGCGCAAAAAATAATTAAAAAGGGAATGCAACACGAGGACTTCCCAGGAGGTCACCCATCCTAGTACTACTCTCGCCCAAGCACGCTTAACTTCGGTGTTTACCCCCGCCTTCGTCCCTTATGCTTGCCACTCCCAGGTCCACTGCAAAGATGATTGTCATTCTTACTACCATTACAACCGTTGCCTAATAATGGATAATGCCCTATATATACTACTTACTCCCCCCCTCAAACACGGAGACGAGTTTACCACGGTTTCCACCCCTCCCTCTATACCGCAGCAACACGTATTTTTTTACCCCTTTCAGAACACGCTCCTCGCGCCACAAAGCCGCCTCTAGACGCGTGACCAATGAGCAGCGAGCTAAAACATATCGCAAATGTCAAAAATAATATAACGGGGTTAATATATACCGCGCACATGTGATATGTTTGTCATGAGGCGCCAAAAATAATTAAAAAGGGAATGCAACACGAGGACTTCCCAGGAGGTCACACATCCTAGTACTACCCTCGCCCAAGCACGCTTAACTTCGGAGTTCTGATGGGATCCGGTGCTTTAGTGCTGGTATGATCGCATCCAACATGTTACCCCCGCCTTCGTCCCTTATGCTTGCCACTCCCAGGTCCACTGCAAAGATGATTGTCATTCTTACTACCATTACAACCGTTGCCTAATAATGGATAATGCCCTATATATACTACTTACTCCCCCCTCAAACACGGAGACGAGTTTACCACGGTTTCCACCCCTCCCTCTATACCGCAGCAACACGTATTTTTTTACCCCTTTCAGAACGCGCTCCTCGCGCCACAAAGCCGCCTCTAGACGCGTGACCAATGAGCAGCGAGCTAAAACATATCGCAAATGTCAAAAATAATATAACGGGGTTAATATATACCGCGCACATGTGATATGTTTGTCATGAGGCGCCAAAAATAATTAAAAAGGGAATGCAACACGAGGACTTCCCAGGAGGTCACACATCCTAGTACTACCCTCGCCCAAGCACGCTTAACTTCGGAGTTCTGATGGGATCCGGTGCTTTAGTGCTGGTATGATCGCATCCAACATGTTACCCCCGCCTTCGTCCCTTATGCTTGCCACTCCCAGGTCCACTGCAAAGATGATTGTCATTCTTACTACCATTACAACCGTTGCCTAATAATGGATAATGCCCTATATATACTACTTACTCCCCCCCTCAAACACGGAGACGAGTTTACCACGGTTTCCACCCCTCCCGCTATACCGCAGCAACACGTATTTTTTTACCCCTTTCAGAACGCGCTCCTCGCGCCAAAAAGCCGCCTCTAGACGCGTGACCAATGAGCAGCGAGCTAAAACATATCGCAAATGTCAAAAATAATATAACGGGGTTAATATATAGCGCGCACATGTGATATGTTTGTCATGAGGCGCAAAAAATAATTAAAAAGGGAATGCAACACGAGGACTTCCCAGGAGGTCACCCATCCTAGTACTATTCTCGCCCAAGCACGCTTAACTTCGGAGTTCTGATGGGATCCGGTGCTTTAGTGCTGGTATGATCACATCCAACATGTTACCCCCGCCTTCGTCCCTTATGCTTGCCACTCCCAGGTCCACTGCAAAGATGATTGTCATTCTTACTACCATTACAACCGTTGCCTAATAATGGATAATGCCCTATATATACTACTTACCCCCCCCTCAAACACGGAGACGAGTTTACCACGGTTTCCACCCCTCCCTCTATACCGCAGCAACACGTATTTTTTTACCCCTTTCAGAACGCGCTCCTCGCGCCACAAAGCCGCCTCTAGACGCGTGACCAATGAGCAGCGAGCTAAAACATATCGCAAATCTCAAAAATAATATAACGGGGTTAATATATATTGCGCACATGTGATATGTTTGTAATGAGGCGCAAAAAATAATTAAAAAGGGAATGCAACACGAGGACTTCCCAAGAGGTCACCCATCCAAGTACTACTCTCGCCCAAGCACGCTTAACTTCGTAGTTCTGATGGGATCCGGTGCTTTAGTGCTTGTATGATTGCATCCAACATGTTACCCCCGCCTTCGTCCCTTATGCTTGCCACTCCCAGGTCCACTGCAAAGATGATTGTCATTCTTACTACCATTACAACCGTTGCCTAATAATGGATAATGCCCTATATATACTACTTACTCCCCCCCTCAAACACGCAGACGAGTTTACCACGGTTTCCACCCCTCCCTCTATACCGCAGCAACACGTATTTTTTTACCCCTTTCAGAACGCGCTCCTCGCGCCACAAAGCCGCCTCTAGACGCGTGACCAATGAGCAGCGAGCTAAAACATATCGCCAATGTCAAAAATAATATAACGGGGTTAATATATATCGCGCACATGTGATATGTTTGTCATGAGGCGCAAAAAATAATTAAAAAGGGAATGCAACACGAGGACTTCCCAGGAGGTCACCCATCCTAGTACTACTCTCGCCCAAGCACGCTTAACTTCGGTGTTCTGATGGGATCCGATGCTTTAGTGCTGGTATGATCGCATCCAACATGTTACCCCCGCCTTCGTCCCTTATGCTTGCCACTCCCAGGTCCACTGCAAAGATGATTGTCATTCTTACTACCATTACAACCGTTGCCTAATAATGGATAATGCCCTATATATACTACTTACTCCCCCCCTCAAACACGGAGACGAGTTTACCACGGTTTCCACCCCTCCCTCTATACCGCAGCAACACGTATTTTTTTACCCCTTTCAGAACGCGCTCCTCGCGCCACAAAGCCGCCTCTAGACGCGTGACCAATGAGCAGCGAGCTAAAACATATCGCAAATGTCAAAAATAATATAACGGGGTTAATATATACCGCGCACATGTGATATGTTTGTCATGAGGCGCCAAAAATAATTAAAAAGGGAATGCAACACGAGGACTTCCCAGGAGGTCACACATCCTAGTACTACCCTCGCCCAAGCACGCTTAACTTCGGAGTTCTGATGGGATCCGGTGCTTTAGTGCTGGTATGATCGCATCCAACATGTTACCCCTGCCTTCGTCCCTTATGCTTGCCACTCCCAGGTCCACTGCAAAGATGATTGTCATTCTTACTACCATTACAACCGTTGCCTAATAATGGATAATGCCCTATATATACTACTTACTCCCCCCTCAAACACGGAGACGAGTTTACCACGGTTTCCACCCGTCCCTCTATACCGCAGCAACACGTATTTTTTTACCGCTTTCAGAACGCGCTCCTCGCGCCACAAAGCCGCCTCTAGACGCGTGACCAATGAGCAGCGAGCTGAAACATATCGCAAATGTCAAAAATAATATAACGGGGTTAATATATATCGCGCACATGTGATATGTTTGTCATGAGGCGCAAAAAATAATTAAAAAGGGAATGCAACACGAGGACTTCCCAGGAGGTCACCCATCCTAGTACTATTCTCGCCCAAGCACGCTTAACTTCGGAGTTCTGATGGGATCCGGTGCTTTAGTGCTGGTATGATCGCATCCAACATGTTACCCCCGCCTTCGTCCCTTATGCTTGCCACTCCCAGGTCCACTACAAAGATGATTGTCATTCTTACTACCATTACAACCGTTGCCTAATAATGGATAATGCCCTATATATACTACTTACCCCCCCCCCTCAAACACGGAGACAAGTTTACCACGGTTTCCACCCCTCCCTTTATACCGCAACAACATGTATTTTTTTACCCCTTTCAGAACGCGCTCCTCGCGCCACACAGCCGCCTCTAGACGCGTGACCAATGAGCAGCGAGCTAAAACATATCGCAAATGTCAAAAATAATATAACGGGGTTAATATATATCGCGCAAACACATGTATTTTTTTACCCCTTTCAGAACGCGCTCCTCGCGCCACACAGCCGCCTCTAGACGCGTGACCAATGAGCAGCGAGCTAAAACATATCGCAAATGTCAAAAATAATATAACGGGGTTAATATATATCGCGCACATGTGATATGTTTGTCATGAGGCGCAAAAAATAATTAAAAAGGGAATGCAACACGAGGACTTCCCAGGAGGTCACCCATCCTAGTACTACTCTCGGCCAAGCACGCTTAACTTCGGAGTTCTGATGGGATCCGGTGCTTTTGTGCTGCTATGATCGCATCCAACATGTTACCCCCGCCTTCGTCCCTTATGCTTGCCACTCTCAGGTCCACTTCAAAGATGATTGTCATTCTTACTACCATTACAACCGTTGCCTAATAATGGATAATGCCCTATATATACTACTTACCCCCCCTCAAACACGGAGACGAGTTTACCACGGTTTCCACCCCTCCCTCTATACCGCAGCAACACGTATTTTTTTACCCCTTTCAGAACGCGCTCCTCGCGCCACAAAGCCGCCTCTAGACACGTGACCAATGAGCAGCGAGCTAAAACATATCGCAAATGTCAAAAATAATATAACGGGGTTAATATATATCGCGCCCATGTGATATGTTTGTCATGAGGCGCAAAAAATAATTAAAAAGGGAATGCAACACAAGGACTTCCCAGGAGGTCACCCATCCTAGTACTACTCTCGCCCAAGCATGCTTAACTTCGGTGTTCCGATGGGATCCGATGCTTTAGTGCTGGTATGATCGCATCCAACATGTTACCCCCGCCTTCGTCCCTTATGCTTGCCACTCCCAGGTCCACTGCAAAGATGATTGTCATTCTTACTACCATTACAACCGTTGCCTAATAATGGATAATGCCCTATATATACTACTTACTCCCCCCCTCAAACACGGAGACGAGTTTACCACGGTTTCCACCCCTCCCTCTATACCGCAGCAACACGTATTTTTTTACCCCTTTCAGAACGCGCTCCTCGCGCCACAAAGCCGCCTCTAGACGCGTGACCAATGAGCAGCGAGCTAAAACATATCGCAAATGTCAAAAATAATATAATGGGGTTAATATATACCGCGCACATGTGATATGTTTGTCATGAGGCGCCAAAAATAATTAAAAAGGGAATGCAACACGAGGACTTCCCAGGAGGTCACACATCCTAGTACTACCCTCGCCCAAGCACGCTTAACTTCGGAGTTCTGATGGGATCCGGTGCTTTAGTGCTGGTATGATCGCATCCAACATGTTACCCCCGCCTTCGTCCCTTATGCTTGCCACTCCCAGGTCCACTGCAAAGATGATTGTCATTCTTACTACCATTACAACCGTTGCCTAATAATGGATAATGCCCTATATATACTACTTACTCCCCCCTCAAACACGGAGACGAGTTTACCACGGTTTCCACCCCTCCCTCTATACCGCAGCAACACGTATTTTATTACCCCTTTCAGAACGCGCTCCTCGCGCCACAAAGCCGCCTCTAGACGCGTGACCAATGAGCAGCGAGCTAAAACATATCGCAAATGTCAAAAATAATATAACGGGGTTAATATATATCGCGCACATGTGATATGTTTGTCATGAGGCGCAAAAAATAATTAAAAAGGGAATGCAACACGAGGACTTCCCAGGAGGTCACCCATCCTAGTACTATTCTCGCCCAAGCACGCTTAACTTCGGAGTTCTGATGGGATCCGGTGCTTTAGTGCTGGTATGATCGCATCCAACATGTTACCCCCGCCTTCGTCCCTTATGCTTGCCACTCCCAGGTCCACTGCAAAGATGATTGTCATTCTTACTACCATTACAACCGTTGCCTAATAATGGATAATGCCCTATATATACTACTTACTCCCCCCCTCAAACACGGAGACGAGTTTACCACGGTTTCCACCCCTCCCTCTATACCGCAGCAACACGTATTTTTTACCCCTTTCAGAACGCGCTCCTCGCGCCACAAAGCCGCCTCTAGACGCGTGACCAATGAGCAGCGAGCTAAAACATATCGCAAATGTCAAAAATAATATAACGGGGTTAATATATACCGCGCACATGTGATATGTTTGTCATGAGGCGCCAAAAATAATTAAAAAGGGAATGCAACACGAGGACTTCCCAGGAGGTCACACATCCTAGTACTACCCTCGCCCAAGCACGCTTAACTTCGGAGTTCTGATGGGATCCGGTGCTTTAGTGCTGGTATGATCGCATCCAACATGTTACCCCCGCCTTCGTCCCTTATGCTTGCCACTCCCAGGTCCACTGCAAAGATGATTGTCATTCTTACTACCATTACAACCGTTGCCTAATAATGGATAATGCCCTATATATACTACTTACTCCCCCCCTCAAACACGGAGACGAGTTTACCACGGTTTCCACCCCTCCCTCTATACCGCAGCAACACGTATTTTTTTACCCCTTTCAGAACGCGCTCCTCGCGCCACAAAGCCGCCTCTAGACGCGTGACCAATGAGCAGCGAGCTAAAACATATCGCAAATGTCAAAAATAATATAACGGGGTTAATATATATCGCGCACATGTGATATGTTTGTCTTGAGGCGCAAAAAATAATTAAAAAGGGAATGCAACACGAGGACTTCCCAGGAGGTCACCCATCCTAGTACTATTCTCGCCCAAGCACGCTTAACTTCGGAGTTCTGATGGGATCCGGTGCTTTAGTGCTGGTATGATCGCATCCAACATGTTACCCCCGCCTTCGTCCCTTATGCTTGCCACTCCCAGGTCCACTGCAAAGATGATTGTCATTCTTACTACCATTACAACCGTTGCCTAATAATGGATAATGCCCTATATATACTACTTACTCCCCCCCCTCAAACACGGAGATGAGTTTACCACGGTTTCCACCCCTCCCTCTATACCGCAGCAACACGTATTTTTTTACCCCTTTCAGAACGCGCTCCTCGCGCCACACAGCCTCCTCTAGACGCGTGACCAATGAACAGCGAGCTAAAACATATCGCAAATGTCAAAAATAATATAACGGGGTTAATATATATCGCGCACATGTGATATGTTTGTCATGAGGCACGCTTAACTTCGGAGTTCTGATGGGATCCGGTGCTTTAGTGCTGGTATGATCGCATCCAACATGTTACCCCCGCCTTCGTCCCTTATGCTTGCCACTCCCAGGTCCACTGCAAAGATGATTGTCATTCTTACTACCATTACAACCGTTGCCTAATAATGGATAATGCCCTATATATACTACTTACTCCCCCCCCTCAAACACGGAGACGAGTTTACCACGGTTTCCACCCCTCCCTCTATACCGCAGCAACACGTATTTTTTTACCCCTTTCAGAACGCGCTCCTCGCGCCACAAAGCCGCCTCTAGACGCGTGACCAATGAGCAGCGAGCTAAAACATATCGCAAATGTCAAAAATAATATAACGGGGTTAATATATATTGCGCACATGTGATATGTTTGTCATGAGGCGCAAAAAATAATTAAAAAGGGAATGCAACACGAGGACTTCCCAAGAGGTCACCCATCCAAGTACTACTCTCGCCCAAGCACGCTTAACTTCGTAGTTCTGATGGGATCCGGTGCTTTAGTGCTTGTATGATTGCATCCAACATGTTACCCCCGCCTTCGTCCCTTATGCTTGCCACTCCCAGGTCCACTGCAAAGATGATTGTCATTCTTACTACCATTACAACCGTTGCCTAATAATGGATAATGCCCTATATATACTACTTACTCCCCCCCTCAAACACGCAGACGAGTTTACCACGGTTTCCACCCCTCCCTCTATACCGCAGCAACATGTATTTTTTTACCCCTTTCAGAACGCGCTCCTCGCGCCACAAAGCCGCCTCTAGACGCGTGACCAATGAGCAGCGAGCTAAAACATATCGCAAATGTCAAAAATAATATAACGGGGTTAATATATATTGCGCACATGTGATATGTTTGTCATGAGGCGCAAAAAATAATTAAAAAGGGAATGCAACACGAGGACTTCCCAGGAGGTCACCCATCCAAGTACTACTCTCGCCCAAGCACGCTTAACTTCGGAGTTCTGATGGGATCCGGTGCTTTAGTGCTGGTATGATCGCATCCAACATGTTACCCCCGCCTTCGTCCCTTATGCTTGCCACTCCCAGATCCACTGCAAAGATGATTGTCATTCTTACTACCATTACAACCGTTGCCTAATAATGGATAATGCCCTATATATACTACTTACTCCCCCCCCTCAAACACGGAGACGAGTTTACCACGGTTTCCACCCCTCCCTCTATACCGCAGCAACACGTATTTTTTTACCCCTTCCAGAACGCGCTCCTCGCGCCACAAAGCCGCCTCTAGACGCGTGACCAATGAGCAGCGAGCTAAAACATATCGCAAATGTCAAAAATAATATAACGGGGTTAATATATATCGCGCACATGTGATATGTTTGTCATGAGGCGCAAAAAATAATTAAAAAGGGAATGCAACACGAGGACTTCCCAGGAGGTCACCCATCCTAGTACTATTCTCGCCCAAGCACGCTTAACTTCGGAGTTCTGATGGGATCCGGTGCTTTAGTGCTGGTATGATCGCATCCAACATGTTACCCCCGCCTTCGTCCCTTATGCTTGCCACTCCCAGGTCCACTACAAAGATGATTGTCATTCTTACTACCATTACAACCGTTGCCTAATAATGGAAAATTCCCTATATATACTACTTACTCCCCCCCTCAAACACGGAGACGAGTTTACCACGGTTTCCACCCCTCCCTCTATACCGCAGCAACACGTATTTTTTTACCCCTTTCAGAACGCGCTCCTCGCGCCACAAAGCCGCCTCTAGACGCGTGACCAATGAGCAGCGAGCTAAAACATATCGCAAATGTCAAAAATAATATAACGGGGTTAATATATACCGCGCACATGTGATATGTTTGTCATGAGGCGCCAAAAATAATTAAAAAGGGAATGCAACACGAGGACTTCCCAGGAGGTCACACATCTTAGTACTACCCTCGCCCAAGCACGCTTAACTTCGGAGTTCTGATGGGATCCGGTGCTTTAGTGCTGGTATGATCGCATCCAACATGTTACCCCCGCCTTCGTCCCTTATGCTTGCCACTCCCAGGTCCACTGCAAAGATGATTGTCATTCTTACTACCATTACAACCGTTGCCTAATAATGGATAATGCCCTATATATACTACTTACCCCCCCCCTCAAACACGGAGACGAGTTTACCACGGTTTCCACCCCTCCCTCTATACCCCAGCAACACGTATTTTTTTACCCCTTTCAGAACGCGCTCCTCGCGCCACAAAGCCGCCTCTAGACGCGTGACCAATGAGCAGCGAGCTAAAACATATCGCAAATGTCAAAAATAATATAACGGGGTTAATATATATTGCGCACATGTGATATGTTTGTCATGAGGCGCAAAAAATAATTAAAAAGGGAATGCAACACGAGGACTTCCCAGGAGGTCACCCATCCAAGTACTACTCTCGCCCAAGCACGCTTAACTTCGGAGTTCTGATGGGATCCGGTGCTTTAGTGCTGGTATGATCGCATCCAACATGTTACCCCCGCCTTCGTCCCTTATGCTTGCCACTCCCAGGTCCACTGCAAAGATGATTGTCATTCTTACTACCATTACAACCGTTGCCTAATAATGGATAATGCCCTATATATACTACTTACTCCCCCCTCAAACACGGAGACGAGTTTACCACGGTTTCCACCCCTCCCTCTATACCGCAGCAACACGTATTTTATTACCCCTTTCAGAACGCGCTCCTCGCGCCACAAAGCCGCCTCTAGACGCGTGACCAATGAGCAGCGAGCTAAAACATATCGCAAATGTCAAAAATAATATAACGGGGTTAATATATATCGCGCACATGTGATATGTTTGTCATGAGGCGCAAAAAATAATTAAAAAGGGAATGCAACACGAGGACTTCCCAGGAGGTCACCCATCCTAGTACTATTCTCGCCCAAGCACGCTTAACTTCGGAGTTCTGATGGGATCCGGTGCTTTAGTGCTGGTATGATCGCATCCAACATGTTACCCCCGCCTTCGTCCCTTATGCTTGCCACTCCCAGGTCCACTGCAAAGATGATTGTCATTCTTACTACCATTACAACCGTTGCCTAATAATGGATAATGCCCTATATATACTACTTACTCCCCCCCTCAAACACGGAGACGAGTTTACCACGGTTTCCACCCCTCCCTCTATACCGCAGCAACACGTAATTTTTTACCCCTTTCAGAACGCGCTCCTCGCGCCACAAAGCCGCCTCTAGACGCGTGACCAATGAGCAGCGAGCTAAAACATATCGCAAATGTCAAAAATAATATAACGGGGTTAATATATACCGCGCACATGTGATATGTTTGTCATGAGGCGCCAAAAATAATTAAAAAGGGAATGCAACACGAGGACTTCCCAGGAGGTCACACATCCTAGTACTACCCTCGCCCAAGCACGCTTAACTTTGGAGTTCTGATGGGATCCGGTGCTTTAGTGCTGGTATGATCGCATCCAACATGTTACCCCCGCCTTCGTCCCTTATGCTTGCCACTCCCAGGTCCACTGCAAAGATGATTGTCATTCTTACTACCATTACAACCGTTGCCTAATAATGGATAATGCCCTATATATACTACTTACTCCCCCCTCAAACACGGAGACGAGTTTACCACGGTTTCCACCCCTCCCTCTATACCGCAGCAACACGTATTTTATTACCCCTTTCAGAACGCGCTCCTCGCGCCACAAAGCCGCCTCTAGACGCGTGACCAATGAGCAGCGAGCTAAAACATATCGCAAATGTCAAAAATAATATAACGGGGTTAATATATATCGCGCACATGTGATATGTTTGTCATGAGGCGCAAAAAATAATTAAAAAGGGAATGCAACACGAGGACTTCCCAGGAGGTCACCCATCCTAGTACTATTCTCGCCCAAGCACGCTTAACTTCGGAGTTCTGATGGGATCCGGTGCTTTAGTGCTGGTATGATCGCATCCAACATGTTACCCCCGCCTTCGTCCCTTATGCTTGCCACTCCCAGGTCCACTGCAAAGATGATTGTCATTCTTACTACCATTACAACCGTTGCCTAATAATGGATAATGCCCTATATATACTACTTACTCCCCCCCTCAAACACGGAGACGAGTTTACCACGGTTTCCACCCCTCCCTCTATACCGCAGCAACACGTATTTTTTACCCCTTTCAGAACGCGCTCCTCGCGCCACAAAGCCGCCTCTAGACGCGTGACCAATGAGCAGCGAGCTAAAACATATCGCAAATGTCAAAAATAATATAACGGGGTTAATATATACCGCGCACATGTGATATGTTTGTCATGAGGCGCCAAAAATAATTAAAAAGGGAATGCAACACGAGGACTTCCCAGGAGGTCACACATCCTAGTACTACCCTCGCCCAAGCACGCTTAACTTCGGAGTTCTGATGGGATCCGGTGCTTTAGTGCTGGTATGATCGCATCCAACATGTTACCCCCGCCTTCGTCCCTTATGCTTGCCACTCCCAGGTCCACTGCAAAGATGATTGTCATTCTTACTACCATTACAACCGTTGCCTAATAATGGATAATGCCCTATATATACTACTTACTCCCCCCTCAAACACGGAGACGAGTTTACCACGGTTTCCACCCCTCCCTCTATACCGCAGCAACACGTATTTTTTTACCCCTTTCAGAACGCGCTCCTCGCGCCACAAAGCCGCCTCTAGACGCGTGACCAATGAGCAGCGAGCTAAAACATATCGCAAATGTCAAAAATAATATAACGGGGTTAATATATATCGCGCACATGTGATATGTTTGTCATGAGGCGCAAAAAATAATTAAAAAGGGAATGCAACACGAGGACTTCCCTGATGGGATCCGGTGCTTTAGTGCTGGTATGATCGCATCCAACATGTTACCCCCGCCTTCGTCCCTTATGCTTGCCACTCCCAGGTTCACTGCAAAGATGATTGTCATTCTTACTACCATTACAACCATTGCCTAATAATGGATAATGCCCTATATATACTACTTACTCCCCCCCTCAAACACGGAGACGAGTTTACCACGGTTTCCACCCCTCCCTCTATACCGCAGCAACACGTATTTTTTACCCCTTTCAGAACGCGCTCCTCGCGCCACACAGCCGCCTCTAGACGCGTGACCAATGAGCAGCGAGCTAAAACATATCGCAAATGTCAAAAATAATATAACGGGGTTAATATATACCGCGCACATGTGATATGTTTGTCATGAGGCACCAAAAATAATTAAAAAGGGAATGCAACACGAGGACTTCCCAGGAGGTCACACATCCTAGTACTACCCTCGCCCAAGCACGCTTAACTTCGGAGTTCTGATGGGATCCGGTGCTTTAGTGCTGGTATGATCGCATCCAACATGTTACCCCCGCCTTCGTCCCTTATGCTTGCCACTCCCAGGTCCACTGCAAAGATGATTGTCATTCTTACTACCATTACAACCGTTGCCTAATAATGGATAATGCCCTATATATACTACTTACTCCCCCCCTCAAACACGGAGACGAGTTTACCACGGTTTCCACCCTCCCTCTATACCGCAGCAACACGTATTTTTTTACCCCTTTCAGAACGCGCTCCTCGCGCCACACAGCCTCCTCTAGACGCGTGACCAATGAGCAGCGAGCTAAAACATATCGTAAATGTCAAAAATAATATAACGGGGTTAATATATATCGCGCACATGTGATATGTTTGTCATGAGGCGCAAAAAATAATTAAAAAGGGAATGCAACACGAGGGCTTCCCAGGAGGTCACCCATCCTAGTACTACTCTCGCCCAAGCACGCTTAACTTCGGAGTTCTGATGGGATCCGGTGCTTTAGTGCTGCTATGATCGCATCCAACATGTTACCCCCGCCTTCGTCCCTTATGCTTGCCACTCCCAGGTCCACTGCAAAGATGATTGTCATTCTTACTACCATTACAACCGTTGCCTACTAATGGATAATGCCCTATATATACTACTTACCCCCCCCCCCTCAAACACGGAGACGAGTTTACCACGGTTTCCACCCCTCCCTTACCACTTTTCCACTAGTCCCATTATTGCCACTTTTCCAGTATTCCCACCCTTGCCACTTTTCCAATAGTCCCATCAATTCCACTTTTCCACTATTCCTACCTTTGCCACTTTTCCACTATTCCCGCCCCATGCCACTTCTCCAATAGTCCCATCATTGCCACTTTTCCACTATTCCCGCCCCATGCCTCTTCTCCAATAGTCCCATCATTGCCACTTTTCCACTATTACCACCCATGCCACCAAGTAGCCGCCGTGATCTTTCTCGCCTCTTGGATCCCCTGCAGGGCGCTTTGGGTTTCCCCCCGGGCATCGCTCGTGGCCTGATGCGCCTTGGTGAGTTCGGATTCTTTCTCCGTTAAACTCTGCTCCAAGGTCTCGCATTTCCTTACGGCCTCTTGCAGCTCCTGCTCAGCTTTAATAACCCTGGCCTCGTGCTTCTCACGAAGAGCCAGATCTGTGGCTGCCTTTTTCTCGGCCTCGGCCACAGCCTTTTTAAGGGCCTCGACTTCGGTCACAATCCCTAGCACAAATCTTGAAGCTTATTTCATACTGAAAATTCATTCGCAATAAACGCGAGCAAGGCTTGTGCATACCTTGTTTATCTCTCAACTGCATTCTCAATTGGCCAAGTTCTTCTTTGCCCCGCTCCAGACTTTGATTCAGTCCGGAGGTCTCCGCAGTACGAGAGGCAGCATCCGCTACAGACGCCTGCTTATAACATAAGAGAAATCGATACCATTCAATGAGCCTTCCTGGGATCATAAATTCGATCCCCTGTCCGGTTCTTTCTTTCACCGAACAGTGTATCAGGGGCTACTATCTATACTATGACACTCTTCGAAAACTCATAAAACATACCTCAAAGCCTCTTATAAGGCTGATACAGGCTTCGTTTAGTCCGCTCTCAGTTGACTGAATCTTCTCAATCACCGCACCCATAAGGGCACGGTGTTCATCAACGATGGAGGCGCTTTTCAGCACCACCAACAAAGCATCCGACACCTCTGGTTGGATAGAGGTCGCCGATGGAACAGGCACGCCCCCTCCAGCCAAGGGAGGCTGCCTGCTTGATTCTGGAGCCGTATAGATCTCCGGAATCGCATCCGGCTGGGAGCCGAACTCAGGATGGCCCCCGCCGTCAGCTCCCATGGGAATCTTTTCCCCCACGTGTCCGGCCCCTGAGGTTTGACCTCCAGGCGCCGCGTTCACGGTCTTTCCCTTTCCTCCTTGGCCGGGGTCCTTCTGGGACGAAGCCTCGGTGTTATGCACCTGTTTGGAGGAAGGGGCCTTTGGGGGCGTCCCGCTCTCCATAGCATTTGAGCTCAGCAAGTCCTCTGATGAGGATTGTTTGGTACGGGACCTCGCTGGACTACAAAAAATATGGCTTAGGTTAAAATACTATGCCATGATAAGTCCGGACGCCTGAAACGTACTCAGATTTTACATACTTACGAGTTCACCAGGGGCTGGGCCCTGGGATCCCATGCCGGGCCGCTGTCGGCGGCGGCAGTGGACTCCTCCGGAAGAGGAGCCTTTCCCCTTTTGGGAAGCTCGGCCTCCAAGTGTACGGAGGCCGTCCTCTTCTTTCTTTCCCCCGCAGGGGATTCATCTTCCTCCTCCTCCTCGTCCTCTTCGGAGGCGGAACGGGCATCAGAGCCTTCGGATATTGTGTCCGAAGTGCCGCGGCGACGAAGGCCGCCCCGGGTCTTTTTGGCCTCCTTCTCGGCCGTCTTCTTTGGCACCTTGTAAGGCGCCAGGACCAGCATCTTCGTCAGAAGTGGGACGGCCGGTTCTTCGGGCAGCGGGGCCGGACAATGGATCCGCTCCGCCTTCTTCGTCTAGCCCTGGGAGAGTTGTATAACGTTAAGCGCTTCCTTTGGGTTACGCAGATAGAAAAGTTTGATGACTTACTGAACTTGCAGGGCCGGACAGTTGGTACCCGCGGTCCTCGGCGGAGTTCGGCCATGATTTGCTGGACTTGAAAAGCACCTTCCAAATGTCCTTGTGCGAGGAGCCGAAAAGCTCTCGCAAGGTTTGGTGCCTGGCCGGATCGAATTCCCATAAATTGCAAGTCCGGTGCTGACAAGGCAAGATCCGGCGAACTAACATCACCTGGACTACATTGACAAGTTCAATGTTCTTGTCCCCCATATCTTTAACGCGTGTTTGGAGCATCGACAGTTCGTCGGACGAGGACCAGTCCAGGCCTTTCTTGACCCAGGATGTAAGCCGCAGGGGGCACCGGATCGGAACTCGGGAGAGGCGGCCTATTCCGTGCCGCACGGCTCGGTGATATAAAACCACTGTTGTTGCCACTCCTTAACAGAATCGTTAAAGGTTCCCGTTGGCCATATGACGTTGGGCATCTTGCTCACCATGGCGCCCCCGCACTTGGCGTGCTCGCCGCCCACCACCTTGGGCTTCACATTAAAAATCTTCAGCCACAAACCGAAGTGCAGCGAGACACGAAGAAAAGCCTCGCACACGACAATGAATGTCGAGATATTGAGGAAGGAATTAGGGGACAAATCGTGGAGATCGATCCCATAGTAATACATGATCCGCGAACGAATGGGTGGAGGGGAAACCCTAGCCCACGGACAAAGTGAGGGAGGAATACGACCCTCTCGTGGAGTTCCGGAGTAGGGATGATTTGTCCCGCCGTCGGGAGACGGTGGCTGATTTTCTTGGCCAGGTACCCGGCCTCCCGAAGCTTTTTGATATCCTTCTCTCGGACGGTAGAGGCCATCCATTTGCCTCCTTCTCCGGATCCGGACATCTTCGGAAGGCCTTTTGTGGGCAGAGAAGATGAACGCTTGGGCGCTGGAGCTTGAGCGGAGGGGAATGAATCGGGAAGTAGAAAGCGTGGGTGCGAAAGGGAGTCCTTATCCCCTTATAAAGGCAGCAGGGATTCTGCGCCTCCCCACTTGCCTGGTAAAACCTCTTATTCTCCAAGCGCCGTAATTAATGGCGCAGTTGGGTTACCCACACCCGTATTAATGAGAATCCCGTGATAAGGGGACACGATCTCTGCTTCGACAAGACGTGCCAAAGAAACCGCCTCGCAATATGTGCAGTGGCTGGTTGTGAAAAATGGTTCGAATAATGACCGGGCCATGGTGTGATGTCATGCTGCAAAATGCGTCAGCAGATTAGATTTGTGGAAATGTTATTTTCTCTACGGTGGTATGTGGGATTTGTTTTGCAGAGCCGGACACTATCCTTGTGTTCAAAATCTTCTATGGAGTATTCGGAGGAGGAACCCGCCTTGCAATGCCGAAGACAATCTGCGCGCCGGACTCGTCGTCATTGAAGCCTGGTTCAGGGGCTACTGAGGGAGTCCTGGATTAGGGGGACTTCTAGAAAAACGAAGGGTACGAGTGCAATATCAATAAGAGAGGGCCGGGGATGTTTGCTTGTCTATGCATGTGCGTGTGAGAGACGGGTCGGGAGGTATGCAAGAATGATGATGGGGGACGATATGGTTGTGGTAAGCAGACGTAACTACATAGGAAGATCAATCGTTGTGTGTCCGAGAAAGGGAGAGACATAACTAGTGAGGTAAGTTGATCGGTGCATGGGGAAAAAGAATTATAGTCGACCTAGCTATTTGTAGGGAGATCGGTACGTATACATGCGTGCATGTGTTAGAAGCAAATAAGGTCCAGAGATACGGATAGGGGGAGAGGGGTGCGGCTAGGAGGTGGTGCGAGAGGCCTACTATGTCGAGGGGGAGGAGTGTGCGAGTATGAGATCGATGAAAAGAGGGGTGGGAGTGTGCACCTGCGTGGAACCGTATTGGACATAGGGGGGCATGGATGGTGAGAAGAGAAGAGGGGAGGTGTGTGTTTATGGTAGGCACACTTGGCTAGAGAGGTATATCGACCGGTGTGTGCCGGAAAGAAGGAGCCTGGGGGCCTACACACACCATGGGTGAACGACCTAAAGAGAAATAACGAATGCGCGCGATGGAGGGGATGCCGAGGGAGGGTGAGAGGGGGGCGGGCATGTGCATGCATGATAGAAAGTTAGCGCTAGCTAGCTACAAAGAGAAGAGGATCGTGAAGGTGTAAAAGACGAACAGACATCATAATTCATTATAAAAAGTGGATTTATATATTTGAAGAAGATATCATAATGTAGAACATTGATTATAATTTGGGATAATGTGTGGCTTTTGCAGCTGAGGGCTAAATACTTGTCTTAATGTAGGGGGCGGGGCACTATACTTTGTGAGATAAACATGGTGTATGTATGGAACATGGATTAGATTATGAATATCTAGTTAGTACATCAAATGTACTATTATTTGGAATCAACATCAAGTGTATTCAAAAATTTGAATTCGAGTTCATATAGTACACATAGTTCATATCTATCTCTATAGTAATCATGTGGTGTGTTGTTAAGGTAATACACGAATGATGGTTTAAGTTGGCAACAATCATGATTGTAGATTCTTATTCAAATAGAGAAACAAATTCAAATTTAGTTCGAATTGCAGCGGTAGTATAGACATTAATTTGGAATGCACTAAAATGTTGGTATGAGTAGGTTACATGCATTATACAGCCAGCAAAAAAATTTAATTGGACATAACATGGATTCATAGCTTTGAATAGCATTTGTATAGTAAAACAGGACAATACTCTCTCTTTGTGTGGTGTGAATAGTTTTATTTATTTTTTGTTTATTTCGTTGAGGGAAGTGCGAATTGATTTGGTACGTACAAGTACAATATTACACGTTAGGCTTGTCCCTAAAATTGAACCCGCGCCTTGTTATATCCCGAAAATTCAGATATCGTGCTCCCAAAACTCGTGCCTTCACAGCCCGCGCCTTGCTATCCCGAAATTACAACGCGCGCGAAAACTCCCTCCAGCTGCCAAATCCCGACACGTGAAATCCCCCTTCTAACCCTGAGCCGAAAGGGCCGCTAGTTCAAATTGATGGGCGTACTTTTGTAACACACCCTACATTTTGGACAAGCGCGTCCCTAAGTCATGGTTCCCCTCCCATCGCCTCCTTTTCGCCATTCGAAATCCCAGGCCGCCATAACCTCTCTGGTCCAGTCGCGAAACCCCACCCTCCTCCATCCGCCACCTCACCGCTGCCCAGCCGGAGCCTCTTCCCCAACGATGTCATCCACCGCAATAGCTCGACGTCCCTCATCCACCTTCCCGGATGAGGATCCGTTGTCGATCTCGGCGTCCCGCCGGTTCAGTCGCCCCGTCCTCCACCTCCAAGGAGCTGCTCCGATGATCGCCTCGTCAATCGCGGCTGCTCCATCCCCATAGCACCGCCTTAACCTGCTACACCGGAACCGCAGCATCCTCACCGACTCCTCGGACGAAGCCAAGGCCTACTCGGCGCCACCAAAGAGGTTGCACACTCATCGCATCGCACCTTCTTCTTAACTCAACCTCCCGGCGCTGACCGTGATCCATCTCGCACCCCCATGGCGCGGCTACCTCGAAGCCGGCGCCACGGGCGACATCTCCATGGTGGCTCTTCCCCAGTGCGAGGCCCTTTCGACGGCAGCGTCCATACCAGCCGGATCTGCTGCTGCTGCTCCGGCTCTTGCTCGCTCGCTCATTCGCGCTACTGCTCTGCTCTCCCCCTCGCTCATGTTGCTGCTCTACTCTTTCTCTTGCGCGCGCTGCTGATGCTGTTACATGGGCTGCTGCAGCTACACGAGTTGCTGCTCTGGCTCTAGTTCGCGCTGCTCCTCCAGGCACTGCTGCTCCAGCTGCTATATGCTACTGTGTTCCCCGTTGATCGCCTGCTGATTTAGATCACTGTTTCTCTACTACTAGTACTCGAGCGGCCTAAACTACATGTGAAGTGCCTCTGTGCTACCAGTGCGTCCAGTTTCGACAGTAACATACAGATTCCATAGTAAATTTCAGTTTTGACAGTTAAGTCTAGAGTCAACAGTTTTTACCTCATCTCTTGTAGTCGGGTGTTTTTTTATGATGTAAATTTTATATCTATCACTTTTTGGTAATGTATTTTACATCATCTATTGGAGATGCTATTAGAATCCCGCTTGAGATTAACGATGTCTATCTTGTACTGCTTCAACCTCGACATCTTACGGCTCGCTGGAGTTGCTCCAACGACGGAACCATCCATCACAACAGAGCCGTGCCCTGGATGCCGTCTACAGATTCCTCAGATCTTCCTCCACACCTCCGACATCCACCTCTGCCTCTACTTCTTCAGCGACCAACCCAATGATGCTGAGGTCGACATGGCTACGACAAAGTGGTTGTGCACTTGTCACATCACTTATTACTCTACATTCATGTCGATCCATTAGGGCTATTTTGGTTCAAAGGGTAAACTGAAGGAAAAACATAGCAATAGGAAATTTTCCTATGGCACTCTACCATTCAATTATTCATGCATTTTGTTGAAAGGAATGGAGCAAGACATCCACCTGGACCTACTTTCATATGGTTTCACTTTAATTTGGCCATGTTACTTTGCATTCCTCTGCTCTTCCAATTCCTCTGAACCAAACACCCAAGTTGACCGAAATCCTGTCTTTACAGATGCTCTGGTTCCCATGTGCATTCCTATCCTATTCCATCGTTTTTCCTATCCCTGCATTTTTAGAATCCTGCAAGCCAAAGGAGCCCTTACATAATTACTTCAGTTACAAGTAGGTGTCGAAGAAAAATTTGTGTGGTTTGTCCTGCTCCTGCCGCGACGTCGTCCACCTCACCTGAGCTGCTCAATCGACAGAAGCATCCACCAAACCAGACATCATGACTGCTGACCGTCTTTCGCCGCCTCAGATCTCCTTCCCCGCCGCCGGCACCCACCGCAACGACATCACCATCATCGACTCAGCAGATGAACCTGAGGAGTACATGGGTCCACAAGAGAGGTCGCACTCTTTTGTTTCTGCTTATGTTATGCATTGCTTAATATTACCTGCTATTTATCGTCCTGTTCACCTCTTAGACTCCAAGTCAGGTCCAAATTAATGTTCAAGCTTGATTTTAAAATTAGTTGTGGGGCACATATCGAGGCAGCAATGAATAATATCTTTGTCTATTATCTAGTTCACCTAGGGTATGCCTATGTTGTTCATCTTGGGTGGGAAACAAATAGTAAAGCAATCATTAACTGTCTTTTTATTAAATTAAAGCTATCATCAGCCTGCTATCATTATTTTTGGATCCATCCACTGGTTGTTACCATCACTCTAGATTTCTGCATGCTCTCCTTACATAATCTCACTATATTTTTTCGTATGCATGTCAGATATTGTACACAGTCATGCTGAACATTTAGAGAAAAAGAGAAGAGTTTTGCGCGGCAATACAATGTCATGGAGACATCGCTCCATGGTGGGTTCAATGGCAAACCCTCCCCCCTCTCCAGATTGTAATCCAGAGGAAGATATCTGTTCTGAGGCGGATTCAGACGCAGCTGACCACTCCTATTACCCTCCAAGGTGTTTGCTCTAACTTGGCATGATGATGTTAGTCATATCATGCATATGTTGCCTTGCAGTGCCTACTTTCGACATCATATATGTTATCTGCTTAGTTTAGACATGTTCTGTAATGCCACCTGTTTAGTTTCTATATCATATATGGGAATTATGCAGTCTCATCTCTTTTAGCCAGCCATAATATATGTGAAATATGCAATGCCATCCTGTTTAACAAGGCATCATATATTTGAATGATATCTTGCCCATCCTTTCCTTCATTACATTTCCATTTGTCAACAATGTTTGTACATTAAACTACTCTTCCTGTGAATCAGCCATTTGAGTGGGTGATGGAAAAATCTGGAGTGAAAACAAGGTCTTCAGAGCAGACAGTGCTACCTGTCGAAGAAGATCTCTTGCTGGGTCCCAATAGCTCCTCAGAGATGGATTCAGAGACAGATGACCAGTCCTATTCCCCCACCGAGGTGTATGCTCTAACTTGGCACGGTTATACTGCTCATATCATGCATATGGTGTCTTGCATTGCATAGTTTAGACATCACATACACAATATTCAACACTATGTTCTTAGTTCAGACATCATATATGCGAATGCCCTCTGCTTAGCATATAAATCACATATATGAATTAAATCATGCGATCCTGATTACTTAGATAACATGTATGTGAATTATGTCATGCGAACTTGTTTACTAAAGACATCATATAATTATCTTATGCCATCCCGTTTAGTTAGTCATCATATCTTTGAATTATGTCATGCTATGCTATCTAGTTTAGATAGACATCATATTTGTGAAATTATGTCATGCTATCCATTTTAGTTAAACAATATACATGTCAACTATTTCATGCCCTCTTTTTTCCACACTATCTATTGCATCTGTCTCTCATACAATGTCTGTACATTCAACTATGTTTCCTGTTTATCAACCATTTGAATTGGAGCGGGTGATGGCAGTATCTAGCGGAGTAAAAACATGGTCTTCAAATAAACAGTGCTACCTCTTGGTGGAGATAGCACCCCGGTTGTACATGCACGAGAACCAGCCCTACCACACATAACCCAGACTATCACAGATTGTACCCCTACTACGATGGACAGAGAACCAGCTTCACCCAATCTAACCCCAACCCGAGCAGATAGTAACCCAGTTCCTGTTGACACAACACCATCTCCGCCACAGAGCTCCCAAAGAAGAGCAGTTAGTAAGGCAGCTCCAGTGCCCAAAGCGCCAGTACTACCACGACGAACCCCAACTCCACCAGTTAGTACACCTATTCCTGTGGAGGAAGCACAACCAGCCATTCGTAGTTTAGCATCTATCGCATTTGATGTTGTTAAATCCTATGTGCGTATCTTCCCATCATGGAAATATTATACTGAAGATGAAGGAAAATGAGACTTGCAGGTGTTTGTCCAGGAGTTATGTGTAAGTAATGTTATTCATGGCAATTACTTTGCTTTGTCCCATACATTCTACCTCCATGATGGTTATAATACAGCAAATTTTCCCATTTTTCTCTATAGAGAAGGACCGATTTGGAAACTCAGGATGAGGTACCCTGTGCTAATACCTCTGCTATCTTCAAGAATGCTTGGTGGCAGTATCAGAATTACCTAAAGAAAACGTACTTCACTGGCAAATAAACTCATCAAATTCCCTTACGTTCTCGTGAGACACATTTACTGGATGATGACTGGGAACGCCTTGTTCTGTATTGGTCCCGAACCAAGAATGGGGTAAGGTCTATGAGCTTATTTTTTATTTTTAAGTACTATATGCTTGCGTCTTACTGTCCTCTGTGCATGTAGAACTAGTGCTTAAACCTGAAGAACAACTGTTCTCATTTAAGATTCCATTGCTATCGTGCATACTGCTTTGCTCTTGTATCACTGTATTTACTCATATAAACTTATTTTTAGATTGAAGGATCCAATCAAAACTCCAATCGCACAACAGGTATGTTTACGCATGTTTCTTTAACAGGTTTGCTCTTATAAATAGCTATGTTGATTTCAGTTTCAATTGTGTATACAGTTGACTTCTCATATCATGCACATTACTAGCATCACAACCGAGCCAATAGTGTTGTTGTACATGTAGACCCGTGGTACCCATCTGAAATCTTGTTGTGCCATGTAGTTTCCCACGCTTTGTATTCTTTCAGTGTTGCTTTGTCTTGAACTGATATGATTTGAACCATGTCTCTATTTTTATTTGGCAAGACAATGCAGTGACCATAGGACAAAGATATATGTTTGTTTGATGCTTTTATAATGTACTACTTGGCAATAGAAGACTTGGTATTTTAATCTTGTCCACCTTACTAATGAACTGGTTCACCGAAATGAGTTTCATATACTAGTAAATGCTAAACCTATTATGTGTCTGCTTGTTTCTTCTTTTAGACTGCTAACAGAATATTGGGGAAGAGTGCCTTATTAAGCAATGGTAAAGGAAGTAATGCAGATAAGGTTCAGGATAGTGAGACATCCTTGTTGGTCTCCAACAAAGCTGATAAAACAACTAAGGAAAACTATCTTGAAGACAGTGAGACAACCCCAAAGTCTTGTCTTGGTTTAGTGTTCGAGTTACTGGCCACTACCAATGGCACAAGCTATTCAAATTCACTGGCTGAATCAGTTCAGTTTCTTGAGTCTCAACTACAAGCTGAAAGACATCGATCAACTGTGCTGCGACAAGAAGCGGAAGGACTGCGGAAGTCCCTGGAGCATTCAGATGCATACTTTTTGGTGCAACAGCAAGCGTTGGAGGATTTTAGCGCCAAACAGGACAAAGCTAATAAGCTTGCTAAGCTTATTGCCAGCATGGTGGATACCCAGGATAATGTTTCTTGAGCTCTTCCGAAGTTGTTTTAGTTATGGACTTGTTTTCCTGCCGCGTTTATTTGCACTGGTGGCCAATTTAGACACCCAGTGTATGTAATATGCTGCTTTGTTCCCTATATTTGCACTAGTGACGAACTTTGATGCCCAGTGGATGTAATATGTGTAATAGTCGTAATAGCCTAGTGTTAGTTGCTTGCTTATTTATTTCCTTATTGTCTTGTTTAGTTGTTTTCTTATAGTCACTGCAGTTCATTTTCCGCGTTTTTCTAGTGGCCACAATAACCTATTTTTTTTGTAACTAGGCCACAATAACCATGGCAATGCTTGCTTATTTATTTCCTTATTGTCTTGTTTAGTTGTTTTCTTATAGTCACTACAGTTCATTTTCCGCGTTTTCTAGTGGCCACAATAACCTATTTTTTTTGTAACTAGGCCACAATAACCATGGCAACACACATACTGTTGTAACCATGGGCCTCCTACAGGCCGTAGGATCCATGGGCCTTCTACGGGCCGTAGGATCCATGGGCCTTCTACGAGCCGTATAATCATTTCGCCAAACATGGGTCGTACTATTCGGACCATAACAGGCCATTAATAGGCCATATTTGATGACTCTATGAAAACAGCCCAACGGGTTAACGGGCCACAAACGGGCCGACTGTAACCACGGGCTGAATTTGGCCCACAAACGGAACATGCTAGTAATGGACCGTAAATAACCGAATTCTAGAAATGAGCCCAAGAATAAATGGGCCCTTAGAAGGCCGAAAGTTAACACGGGCTGGAAACGGCCGACGGAATAATGGGTCGTTAATGGGTATAAAGCGATACACTGCTCATTATGGGCCAGTTTCATCTCGGGCCTTTAATGGGCCCAGAGTTACAAAGGGCCTCCTATGTGCCGAAAGACGTCATTGGACATACATGGGCCGGAAGTTACAACGGGCTGGAATCATATTGGACGGCCCAGATGACGCTACTGGGCCAAATTTCGGTAGGCCGTGACGGGCCATGAGTTAGCAGGCTGTAAATGGGCTATATGCGAACAAGTCGTTAACAGGCTTTCTGTGGGCCGGCCCGCAACCTTTTGACCAAGTCAAACGGGCCGGCCTTTTCACTGGAATGGGCCTTTGTTCGGTCGTGCCACATGTCGACGTATCATAGGCGCCTTCGGTCCAATGAGTGGATGACATCTGTCCCAACGGTGAGCCGACATGTGGTTCCTCTGGCCATTGAGAATTTTACACGTGGAAAATTGCCATTGGTTCGGGCTGTTAACGGGTTATCAGATCCAAACCGGAACACTATAGCTTAACGGCGACCCGTTACGGTGGATGCCACGTGTCGGTCACCCTTGACGAAAGCACTTCTATGATGCGCGATTTATCGTCATGGAAGTGGACACTTCCGTGATGATAATTTTGGTAATGTCATGGAACACTTCTACGACAACACATGTATGACTATCTTGATTCTGTCATAAAATCGTCATGGATGTACATGCATGACAGAAAACATGACCTGCTGCGACAAACACGTATCATCACGGAAGTGTATTTTTTTCTGTAGTGATATGACAGGAAGTCCACTCGGTTACCTCGACGACACTCGGACGACCACCCGTCACTCGGCTAGGCCACTGCCACTCGGACTGGAGAGATGGAGAGACGATGTGGGAGCTGCAACGGTCGAGGAATCCTAAGATGTCCTTAAAGAGGAGTCAAGACTACTCTTACGTGTAACTGCCATAGTTGATGCTTTTTACACCTGTAACTGCGGTAATTAATAGCATTTAGTACCTTGGCAATGTTGAGTGCATGGGGCTGCGATACACTCTATATAAGCCGCACTCCCCCTCCTGAGCTGGGGTTAAGCAATCTCTGTAACCATATCCATCAAGAAAGACCAAGCCTCAGGGCACAAGACGTAGGGATTTTACCTCCGCCGAGAAGGGCCTGAACTCGTTAAACACCGAGTGTTACACCTGCGCCATAGCTAGGCTCTGCCCCTCTTTTGTACCCCTAGTACTCATTATCGGAATCGTGACCCCGACAGTTGGCGCCCACTGCGGGGCCAGGCGTCTAGAAAAGTTTCATGGCATAGGTGGATTCTTCATCACCATGTTAGTCGGTGGTGAAATCCGTTTCGAGACACTCAGCTTCATCGCCGATGACTCAGCGTGGCTCCACGAAGCCCCGCTGGACGTGGAGGCGCTACCCGTCCGCGGCTTGGTGCATTTCCGTGCTTCATCGTTTGGAGTCCTTCTTTGACAACCCTCGACCCAGTACTGAGTGACTACTCACCTTCTGGCTACACGACGCCGCAAGCGCTCCGGACGCTCGTGGCTGTAATGCTAGATCAAGCATGATGTGGCCCTTCAGGCCGCGGTAGAGCAGGTGGCTGCTCTCGAGTCTGATGAGCCCGCCCTTGAACTCTCTGACAATTTTCTCGATGATTCCTCCGAGGAGTACGAGTGTGAGATTGTTGAGTCGACCGATGAAGTCCTCACGGCGGACAGCACTGAGCATCGTACACCCTCGGGGTTCACGGATCCCCGAGATGGTCATGCGGGCACTTCCTGCGGGAACACCAATGGAGGTGGTGAGGATAATTGCTCCCCCGCTCACGAGCCATACGTCCCGCAAGCTCTGACTCAGGAGCAGCTCCCGGAGCTTTGTCGTAGGAACGAGCAGTTCTTGAACACCCCCATCACCGGAATGACTCCTGAGGCCCTAGCCATCACTACAAAAAAAATACACTTCCGTGATGATACATGTTTGTCACAGTTGGTCGCGTTTTTTGTCATGCATGTACATCCATGACAAATTTATGACAGAATCAAGATAGTCATACCTGTGCTGTCGTAGAAGTGTTCCATGACATTACCAAAATTATCATCACGGAAGTGTCCACTTCCATGACGACAAATCGCGCGTCACAGAAGTGCTTTCGTCAAGGGTGACCGACACGTGGCATCCACCGTAACGGAACGCCGTTAAGCTATTGGGTCGGGTTTTGGATCCGATAACCCGTTAACAGCCCCGACCAATGGGAATTTTCCACGTGTAAAATCATCATTGGCTGGAGGAAACACGTGTCGGCTCATCGTTGGGACAGATGTCATCCACTCATTGGACGGAAGGCGCCTATGATACGTCGACACGTGGCACGGCCCAACAGAGGCCCATTCCTGTGAAAAGGCCAGCCCGTTTGACTTGGTCAAAAGGTGGCGGGCCGGCCCATGGAAAGCCTGTTAACGGCCTGTTCGCATATAGCCCATTGACAGCCCGCTAACCCAAGGCCCGTTACGCCCTATCCGAATTAGGCCCAGTAGCGTTATCTGGGCCATCCAATATGATTCCAGCCTGTTTTCACTTCTGGCGCATGTATGGCCCATGACGTATTTCGGCCCATATGAGGCCCTATGTAACTCTTGGCCTATTAACGGCCCGTGGTGAAACTGGCCTGTAATGAACAGTGTATCACTTTACACCCATTAACGACCCATGGTGAAACTGGCCCGTAATGAACAGTGTATCACTTTATACCCATTAACGGCCCATTATTCCATTGGGCCGTTTCCAGCCCATGTTATCTTTCAGCCTTCTCAGAGCCCATTTATTCTTGGGCTCATTTCCAGCATTCGTTTACTTACGGCCCGTTACTGTCATTTTCTGCTTGTGGGCCAAATTCAGCCCGTGGTTACAGTCGGCCCATTTGTGGTCCGTTAATACGTTGGGCCGTTTTCATAGCGTCATCAAATACGGCCTATTAATGATGGCCCGTTATGGTCGGCCCATGAACCGACGATTCCAACTCTAGCCCGTTTATGGCCATAATGCGGTCTGTTTGGCCCATGTTTGGCCAATCGATCATACGGCCCGTATAAGGCCCATTGATGATATGGCCCGCAGAAGGCCCATTGTTTCTACGACCCGTAGAAGGCCCATTGTTTCTACGGCCCGTATAAGGCCCACTGTTTCTACGGCCAGTAGGAGGCCCAGTGTCACTACAGTAAATATTAGCCCATGGTTATTGTGGCCTAGTTTTAAAAATAGGTTATTGCAGCCACTAGCTAACCGCGGAAAAAGAACTGCAATGACTACAAGCAAACAAATAAACAAGACAACAAGGAAATAAATAAGCAAGCAACTAACACTAGGCTATCACGGCTATTACACATATTACATCCACTGGGCATCAAAGTTCGCCACCAGTGCAAATATAGGGAACAAAGCAGCATATCATATACACTGGTTGTCAAAGTTGGCGACCAGCGCAAATAAACGCCGCAGCAAAACAAATCCAGAACTGAAACCACTTCAGAAGATCTCAAGAAACAATATCCTGGGTACCCCATAATGCTGGCAAGATGCTTAGCAAGCTTATTAACTTTCTCTTGTTTGGCGCTTAAATCCTCCAGCGCTTGCTGTTGCACCAGAAAATATGCATCTGAATTCTGCAGGGACTTCCTCAGTCCTTCAGCTTCCTGTCGCAGCACATCTGATCGATGTCTTTCAACTTGAAGTTGAGACTCAAGAAGACAAACTGATTCAGGCAGCGAGTTCGAAGAGCTTGTGCCAACAGTAGTGGCCAGTAACTCGAACACTACATCAAGACAGGACTTTTGGGTTCCCTCACTGTCGTCAAGATAGTTTTTATCAGCTTTCTTGGAGACCAACAGGGATGTCTCACTATCTTGAACCCTATCTGCATTACTTCCTTTACCATTGTATAATGTTGTACTGTTCTCCAATATTTTGTCCGCATTCTAAAAGAGAAACAAGTAGACACATCACATGTTTACCATGTTGTATATGAAACTCATTTTGGTAAATGAGTTCAGTAGTAAAGTGGACAGGATAACAACATGAAACAAACATATATCTATGTACCATGGTCACTTTATGGTCTATATCATTCTAGTTTTTATTGCCAAATCAAGATAGAGACACAGTTCAAATAATATTTGTTCAAGACAAAGCAGAATAGACAGAATATAAGTGTGGGTAACTATAGAGCAATAACAACACTTGTAATGTGCATGACATGAGAACATAACTGTTTATTCAATTGAAACTGAAATCAACATAGAGCAGGTTACAACAGCAAACCCGTTAAAGAAACAGGTTTAAAACATACCTGTTGCGCCATTGGAGTTTCAATTCCATCCTTCAAATTTGAAAATAGTATGTATGAGTAAATACAGTAATGCAAGAGCAAAGGAGTATGAACCATAGCTACAGATTCTGACCTGAGAACAAATCTTCTTCTCCTTTAAGCGTTGAGTTGGGATTCGGAGTGGTGGTCCTCGTGCTTTGGGCACTGCAGTTCCCTTACTAACTGCTCGTGTTTGGGTGCTCTGTGGTGGAGACGGTGCTGTGTCAACTGGAACTGTGTTACTATCTGCCTGGGTTGGGGTTAGAAGGGGTGTAGCTGGTTCTCTGTCCAACTGGGTAGGGGTACAATCTGCGAGAGTCTGGGTTATGTGTGGTGGATCTGGTCCTTGGGCAAGTACAACCATGGTTCTATCTGCATCAACTGGTAGCGCTATCTTTTTTGAAGACCGTGTTGTTACTCCCTTAGATACTGCCATCACGCTCTCCAATTCAAATGGTTGATAAACAAGAAAAGTAATTGAAAGTATAGACATTGTATGATAGATAGGTGCAATGGATAGTAGGGAATAAAAGAGGGCATGAAATAATTCATATTTATGTTGTCTAACCAAACAGGATAGCATGACGCAATTTCACATATATGATGGCTAACTAAACAGGATAGCATGACACAATTTCACATTATGATGGCTAACTAAAAAAGATGGAAAGACATAGTTCAAAATATGAGACTATGTAAACAAGATGACATGACATAACTATATAATGTGTTTATTAAATAGGTTGGCATGCCATAATTCACATACATTCACGGATAGAATGCCATAATTCAAAATATGATGACTGTAAACACTAAACAGGATGAGATGATATAACTATATGATGTCTTTATTAAACGGGTTGCCATGCCATAATCCAGATAGATGACGTGTATGTACTATGTAAACATGATGGCATGATATAATTCAAATATATGATTTATATAGTATGCAAGTAAGCAGATGGCATTCCATATATGATGTAAAAACTAAGCAATGCAAGACAACATGCATGACATGGGTAATATAACCCTGCCAAGTTTGAGCATAGACCTCAGGGGGGAAATAGGACTAGTCATCAGTCTCTGAATCCTCCTCTGAGGAGCTCTCTGTAACCAGCAAGATGTCTGCTTCAGCAGGTAGCATTGTCTGCTCTGAATACCTTGTTTTCACTCCAGGTACTTCCATCACCGCTTCAAATGGCTGATGCACGGGAAGAGTAGTTGAATATACAAACGTTGTCGACAAATGGAACACGTAATACAAAAAAATGATAGCATGATATAATTCACATACATGATGATTGGCTAAACAGCATGGCATTGCATAATTGACATATATAGTGCGTTTGCAACAAGATAGCATTGTATAATTCACATATATAATGTCTTGCAACAAGATGGCAATGCATAATTCACATATATGGTAATTAGACACTGAACAGGTGGCATTCACACAAAGCATGTCTAAACTAATCAAATGACATAGCAATGCGAGACACCATACACATGATATGAGCAACATAACCCTGCCAAGTTAGAGCATACACCTCGGGGGGGGGGAATAGGACTGGTCATCTGTCTCTGAATCCTCCTCTGAGGAGCTATCCGTAACCAGCGAGATATGCGCTTCGTCAGATAGCATAGTCTGCTCTGAAGACCTTGTTTTCACTCTAGAATTTGCCATCACCGTGTCAAATGGCTGATGCACACGAAGAGCAGTTGAATGTACTAACATTGTTGACAAATGTAATATGTAACAAAAAAAAGGATGGCCTAATATAATTTACATATAAGATGACTGGCTAAGCAGGATGGCATTGCAAAATTCACATATATGATGCCTGGCTAAACAAGATGGCGTTGCATAATTCACATAAACGATGAATAAACTAAACAGATGGCATTCGCACAAAGGATGTCTAAACTAAGCAGATGACATATTTGATGTATAAAGTAAGCAATGCAAGACACCATATGCATGATATAACCAACATCAGCATGCCAAGTTAGAGCGAAGACCTCAGGGGGTAAATAGGAGTTGTCTTCTCCTTCTGAATCCCCCTCAGAACAGATATCTTCCTCTCCATTACAATCCGAAATGTGTGGAACGGGGCTGCCTTTGCGCCTACCATGGAGCGACGTCTGCATGAAATTTTTATTGCCACGCAAGGCTCGTCTCTTTTGTTCTACATGTTCAGTTCCATTGTTTACAATAACTGTCATGCATATGAATAAAACATAGTGAGATTATGTAAGGAGTGCATGCAGAAATCCAGAGTGATGGTAGCAACCTGTGGATAGACCCAAAACCAATAATAGCAGGCAGATAATGGCTTCAGTTAAAAAATACAGATAATGACTTCTTTACTGTTTGTTTCCCACCCAACATGAAACTCATAGTAGACACCGGAGATTAACCAGATAGTAGATAGATACTATTGATAGCGGCCCCGATATGTACCCCACAACCATTTAAAAACTCAAGTTTGACCATTAGTTTGGAGCTGACTCAGAGTCTAATCGATGAACAGGACGATAAAGTAGCATGTAATATTAAGTGATGCATAACGTAAGCAGACACGAAAGAGTGCGACCTCTCTTGCGAACCCGTGTAGTCCTCGAGGTCATCTGCTCGGTTGATGATGGTAATGCAGTTTTCATGGCTGCCAGTGGCGGGGAAGAAGATCTGAGGCGGCGAAAGACAGTCTGGAGGCCGGATCCCTGCTGTGCTGGACCCTTCTGTCGTTGGAGCAGCTGAGCTGGGGTGGACGACGACGTAGCAGGAGCGGGAGAAACCACGCAAGGTTTTCTTTGACAACTATCTGTAAGAGAAGTAATTATGTAAGGGCTCGTTTGAATTGGAGGATTCCAACAATGCAGGGATAGGAAATAGACAGGAATAGGATAGGAATGCACGTGCAAAACAGAGAATTTAAAAACACAGGATTTCTGCCAATCTGGGTGTTTGATTCACAACAATTGGAAGATCACAGGATGCAAAGAAGCATGGTGAGATTAAGTCAAACCACAAGAAAATGTACGGTTATAATGCTATTATGCTACTATCTCTTAGTCTTGTGCTTCATGAATAGGAATTTGAAAAGGAGGACAAGTGAAAATTAAAATTCCTACGCTTTTTCTTTCAAGGCGACACTAAAGGAACAAATCCGTGTGCTCAGTGGACAATGTATATAACATGTAGAGTAAAAAAGAGATGCAACAAGTGTACAACCTCTTTGGCAAAGCCATGTCGATCTCAGCGTGATTGGGTTGGCCGGTGAGGATGCTCCGGCTGACTTTGCTGTCGGAGGAGGGGAAGAAGATCTTAGGCGTCTGGAGATGGAGCCCGAGGTACTGCTCCGCTGTGATGGAGGGTTTCGTCGTTGGAGCAGCTCCGGTGAGTTGCACGACGCCGAGGCTAAAGCAGGACAAGAGAGACAACGAACAACGTTAACCTGAGTGGAATTCTAATAGCATCTCCAATACATGACGTAAAATACATAACCACAAAGTGCTAGATGTAAAATACATCAGCCGCTCATCTCCGAACTTAACTTTCGAAACTGAACTTAACTGTCGAAACTGAATTTTGCTGTCGAAACTGAATTTTGCTGTCGAAACTGAACGCACTAGCAAGGTGAGGCTACACGTCGGTCGACTGACTTTTTCATCTCTGGTCAATCAATTTTGCAGCCGTTGGATATGAAATCAAGGGCCTGCGGTTCATCTTCAACCTCCACCCCCCTGAGCCGCCAGCCACCACCGGCCAAACAGCAGCCCCCCGTCGCCCGCGGTCGGCGGTGCGCCGCCCCGCCCGCCCCGAAAACACTCCCCACCGCCGGTCCGCCGCCGCCCCGGCCATCCCTCTAGGCCCCCGTGCCGAGCTTTTTCTCCAGCAATCCCCACGCCACCGCCCCGCCAATGCCCCGCCACCGCCGGTGACCACCGCCCCCATCCTGAACCCTAAGATAGATAGTGGGGTACCTCTCCGGCGAGCCCCCCTCCCCGCTGCGGCTGGTTCTTCCTTCACCCCGGCGAGCCCCCCACCCCCTGAAAATCGACTGACCCAAAAGTCCATTCAGTCGACTGAAGTGTAGCTAAATCGGAGCAGCATCGCAAGCAAGAGCAAGAGCGAGAGCAGCAGCGCGAGCAAGAGCAATAGCAAGAGCAGACCAGGCAGGGGACCGAGAGTAAGAGCAGAGCAGCAGCGCGAGCGAGAGCTAAAGCAGCAGCAGCTCCTACTGATGTGGACGTTGCCGCCGAGGGAGCGACGCCGTGGAGGAAGTGGCCGGCGACGCCGCCGTGGATGGAGCCGCGCCGTGTCGGCTCGGGACCGAGCGCCGGCAGCACCGTGAGATCGAATCAAGAAGAAAATGCGGCGATTAGTGTACAACCTCTTTGGTGGCGCCGATTAGGCCGCAACTTCATCCGGGGAAACGGTGATGATGATGCTCTTCCGGTGGTGCAGGTGAAGACGGCAGTGTGGGAATGGAGGTGGCGCGAAAGATGAGGGGAACGTCGGGGCAGCTCCTTGGAGATGGAGGACGGGGTGGCTGAACCGGTGGGACGATGAGATCGACGACGGATCCTCATCCGGTACGATGGATGAGGGACGTCGAGGTGTTGTTGTGGACGACGTCGTCGGGGAAGAGGCTCCGGCTGGGTGGCGGACGAAGCAGGGTGCGGGGTTTCGTCGCGGGTTTTCATGGCCTCGGTGTATGAATGGGTGGGCGGATGGGATGGCAGTGGGGAACCATGGCTTAGAGACGCGCTTGTCCGAAATGTGGGGTAAGTTACGAAAGTACCCCCACCGATTTGAGGCGGTTCTTTCGGTTCAGGGGTACCACGGGCATTTCGTGTGTCGGGATTTCACAGGAGGTGGGAGTTTTCGCGCGCGTTGTAATTTTGGAATAGCAAGGCGTGGGTTGAGATGGAGGGAGTTGTCGGAGCACAACGAGACAAAGATATATCTTAAATATTTCGGGCTAACAAGGCGCGGGTTGAAATTTCCGGACAAGCCTAACGTGTACTGTACCAAATCAATGCGCACTACAAATGTCATTCAAAACTTTGAATTCATGTTATGTTCAATTAAAATATTTCGCTACGTGTATAATGCATGCAACCTACTACTCAAATGAACGTTTTACTGCATTGGAAACGTATATACTACCGCTTCAATATGAACTAAATTTGAATTCGTTTCTCTATTTGAATAAGATCTACAGTAATGATTGTTGTGAAGTCAAAGCATTTGAATTCGTTTCTCTGTTTTAATAAGATCTACAATCATCATTATTGTCAAGTTAAACCATCGTTTGTGTATTATCTTCATAGCACACCACATGATTAGTCTCGAGTTACATATGAACTATGTGTACTATATGAACTCGAACTAGATTTTTTGAATCCACTTTATTTTGATTTCAAATCACATTACATTTCTAGCTCTAGCTAGATCTTCACAATCTAAACCATGTCTCATATGTATAATGTGTTTATCACATTATGTATGGTGCCCCGCCCCCTACGCCTACAAGTATTTAGATGTGAGTTGCAAACACCACACATTACCACAAATTCAAATAAATTGTGAGAATGTTCGATATATAGTATTGTTTAGATTGTTCGATATTTAGTTGTAAGCTGCAAACGCCACACATTATCACAAATTCAAATACAATGTGAGATTGTTTGATGTATAGTATGGTTTAGATTGTTCGGCATTTAGCTGTGAGTTGCAAACGCCATGCATTATCACATTATGGTATAACATGTGCACAACACGTGTATCACCGCTATATTCATGCATGCAATGTTTAAAACACTATGATCTCCTATTCAAATATATGAATCCGCTTTCATATCAAATTATGATCTTTGTTAGTCTCTTACACCCACAGAATCCTCTAACCTTTGTAGCTACCACTAACTTTCTCTCATGCATGCACACGCCCTCCCCCTCCCTCGGCATTCTATCCACCGTGCACATTCATTTTTTTCTTTAGGTCGTTCTCCCAGAGTCTCCACAACTCCTTTCCGACACACACCGATCGATAAACCTCTCCAGCGATGCCTGCCTACAACATACACACACACACCTTCAATCTCCTCCTTTATGTGTCCTTGCCTCGTGTCTCTCATATGGTCAGACACACGTGTAAACTCTCGCCCCTCTTTTCATCGATCTCACAACCGCACACTCCTCCCCCTATCTAGCTAGTAGTTGGGCCTCTCGCACCACCTCCTAGCTCCATTCTCTCTGTCTATCCGTCTCGCTGGGCCTTATTTGCCTCTAACAAATGGACGTACACCGACCGATCTCTCACTATACATATAGCTAGCTAGGTCCTTATAACTCGTTTTTACCCACACGTCAATCGATCTACCTCATTAGTTGTGTCTCTCCCTTCCTCCGACAAACAACAATTGATCTACCGATCTAGTTAGGTTTGCTTACCAAACACATGGTTCCCCTTCATCATCCATGGATGCGTCCCGACAGATCTATCACGCACAGGCACACACAGAAACACATCCCCACTCTTATTGATAACATTGTAGTTCCACCCTCAGTTTGTCTAGTAGGCCTCTCCCACCATCTTCGAGAAGCAACTCCATCACCCATCCAACACTCTACCCCTCTCCCTCCCTCCCCCTCCCTCCCTCTCTCCTCTCTCTCTCTGTCCCATCATATTTCCCGTCCTTCAGTTATGTATGGATGTCGATCGATCTCCCTCAAGACATAGCTGGGTCTCTCCTTCTCAACACATATACGAGTCATTCTACCTCTATAGTTAGGCCTCTGCCTACCCCTCCCCCCACACACACTGATACATCGAGCGCTCTAGTCATGTCTCCCTGCCACACACAAACTTGACATGTGCCCTCTAACGTTCCGGTAGGCCAGTCGCCATATATCTTTGAGTTGCACACACACACAATTTCGATGGCTCTCTTCATCGATCTCGCACCCACCCACTTGATCCTCTCTTCGACTCTATCGATAGCTATGACCCCTCCCTCTCTTCTCGTGGATTGCCCGACCCTCTATGTATGATATGGATAGGCCTCCATTTCACACACATTGCATGCAAAATTTTGTTTGAGATGTCATCGACACATATTCCCACAAATAATTCACGAAATCAACCCTCCACCCCACCCCACCCCCACCCCAAAACAAAAAACACTCACGAACGCGGTTTGTATCTCTCACACACACTCACGTAGGTGGGGGACGTGCACAAAGAGAAGAGGTGCATGCACGGCGCACGTACTCCCGTCTCTTTCCCAACCACAACCGCGCGAGTACACGGTGGAGCTCATTTCTGTACGAAAAAGGCAGCCCACGTGGTAATTTGGCACGTGTACTGGTTGTCCACTTGGTGGAGGGAGGATCGTCTACCACGGGTGAACAAACAAATTGCGACTTGACGTGTTATGTTAAAAAAGAGGCAAACCATGTGGGGCCTACCTTAGAGGCACGGCTCTATACACTGGAGTACTTTTGATGTGTCCCGTCAACTCGCAGAACGAGGAGAAGCTTGCTTAGTACGCCGTCTCCCCCGCCCACGGGCGCGGTGGCTCGCAGGATGAGGTGAAGCTTGCTCCGCCTTACGCCCGCTCCCTCGCCCATGCGCGCGGTGGCTCGCGGGACGAGGAGAAAAATTTACTACTCCCTCCGTTTACTCCTCGTCCCTACTACCTTGGTTATGAGATTATATCATATTGTTTGGAATATATATGTCCTTTAGTAGATTTCAATATGAACTGCTAGTACATACTCCAAACACTGATGTATATAAACGTATTTTAGAGTGTAGATTCACTAATTTTGCTCCGTATGTAGCACTCTCCCTCGCCCCTCGACCCTCGCCCACGTGGTGGACGTGCAGCAATTCATTCGGTCTCATATAGCCAGAACGATATATACTGCACTACCATTATTGCTCGACTTCCCGAAGAGGCGAAGAGCCAATCGCAAGGTTAATATTTTGGAGATGCCAAGCGCAAGGTTATAGGAGAACGAGTAGTAGGTGCCGCGTCATTTATAAATAAAGTTTTTTTTCTTCAGTGGCACGTACGCAATATGATAGGTTCATATGGAGAGAAAAGGAAGCCGCTCACTATATACATAGTCAGGATGGGCCAGCCTACACGGTTGCTTGCTGGGGTTGCTCTCTTCACACTCTCTCGCACAAAATGACTGTGGCCACATCTCTAACATCCCGGCGGATCACGTCCGCTTGGGGAAGGGGTGGATGCTTAGTGTAGATGCGGTGGCCGTCGCCGATGGCGAAAACCCACTGTCGGCACGTCCCGATCAGGGGTCCCCGCCGTTCTCTCTCACAAAGCCGGTGAGGTTGCCTTCGTCCCTTGCTCACTGCCGCGACGTGGGCAGTTGCCGCCTCCCGCCGCCCTCCTCAAGGTTGAGCTACATCCCTCAGGTACAACTCCCTTTACAGCCGGCTTGCACCACTGCTCTAGTTTCCCACATCACTCCCTGTGGATATTTCTCTACTTCTTTGCCCCGCACATACCTCTACTGGCTTCTACGTACTGTATTTGTGATGAGTTTATGTCTGATCAACTAGTCCTAGTAATCTTATTCTAATCACGCTTCTTCAATTTCTTTGCCACAGGGATGCTCATCTCGATTTTGGTGAAACTGCACAAAATGATCCAATGGTCAAAAGGTTGCAAACTTCATTTATTAGGAAGCTCGAACGTTGCCAGCAAATTGAAGCCTTGTCAGGGTTCACGGTTCAAGGGCTAGGGACTGCATGGATCTTTTTTTCTTTAGCTGCCTCTGTTCCAAAATAAGTGTCAACTTTAGTAGTAGTACAACTTTGTACTAAAGTTTGCACAAAGTTGAGACACTTATTTTGGAACGGAGGGAGTACATATTTGCTATGATCTGTCAATCATTGAGATGCAATAGCATGCATGTTAGTCTCCTTTGTATTTGATGAAATGTTGCAACGGGCAACCTTGGACACAAGATACATGTAACAGAAGCTGGAAGCTTCATAGCATTGTACAAATTTATCTCGCTGATAAATTACAGTACGTACTATACTAGTACTTCCTCCGTTCCTAAATATAAGTCTTTGTAGAGATTTCACCATGAACCACATGCGGATGTATATAGATGCATTTTAAGTGTAGATTCATTCATTTTGTTCCGTATGTAGTGGAATCTCTACAAAGACTTATCTACTAGTAATAGCTAGCCCCCACTACTAGGAATTCTCTATCCTCTCCTTGAGCCACATCATCAAAATTGATGTAGCCATTAGATGAAGTAAATCAGTCCATTATAGCCGTCTGATCTAGACGTTGAGAGGCTCCGCACTAAGCCACATGCAAGCATGCAGAAATACCGTGGCACATGCATGTGAGTGGGTTTTAAATCACATCAACATGTCTGGATGCAAGCATGCACCAGTAGCATGCATGTAAGTGAGCTTTTAAGTCCCATTAACATGTCAAAAAGAAAAAGATAATCCCATTATGCAGTAGGAGTTGGCTGATCTTTTTTCCTTACGTGGGATGATCTAAATGATGATGGGAGTTTATTTAGTTTGGCTACCACATTTATCATGCGGTTATAGAGTTTTTTTAGTTCTATGAAATCGATAATTTCGCGCAGAGAGATATACCGCTGTTCCGCGGCAACGCGCGGGGACTCATCTAGTAATATTTAGGAACGGAGGGAGTACTCTGTAAAGAGTTAGGTGTCACACAGTGATAGTGTGAGGTGGGCCATGTAATCACTGAGCCTGCGTGTTTTCACTGCTCTTGCACGCCTCCGCTATAAGAATCGAGAAAATTGTAATCTAGTAGTAGTACCTCCTTTCGCCGAAAGCGTGGGACATCCAGCAGTCCTACCACCTCAGTAATAAAGACCAATGAGCCGTCAAATCACATAGACCCAGCAGTAAGTTGGACGGACGAAGCAACCATCACTCTTGCGCCAGTTAGAGGTCGCGTCCGCTCTGCCCGGGCATGAATGCGGCACCGATTCTTTGGAGCAGCGCTGACCGTTTCGGGCGGGAAGCGCGCGCGGGCAATGGAGCTTTGGGTGGGCCAGGCTGGTCAGGAGCGGGCGTGGCAGCTGTCCGCATATCCCTACCGGACACGCCCGGAAACAAGAGGATGCACCGACTCTCGCGGCTAAAATCGTACACTACACAACATCTCTCTGTAGGAGTAGGTCGATCTGTAGCTCTCTCTAACACACACATGCTGTTAAACACACACACACGCGCGCGCGCGGGTGCACACGCACACACCTTGGTCCCGTTGCACCTTCCAACATGACTTATTACACCTAGACGGAGGGAGTAGTAAGTATACGAGATACGGTGGCACACTGACTTAAGTCGAATACAAGTGCCCAAATTTGTGTGCATGTTATAATAAGGATTCACTTAAAATAGTACGTGAGCGAACAGAGGGATCAATTGGATAGTGTTCCCGAGCAGTAGCGAGATGTGTGAGGTAAGATACACCGCTGGCGCTTTTAATTTTTCTTATTAATTTGTTTGTTTCACCCTCTGACTGGTGGGGCCCAACGTACTGCGTGGAGAGAGGTAAGGTGACTAAGGCTGCATTATTTCTGCACCACTTTGGATAGTCTTACCACCAAAGCCACATGACACGATTATGATTGAAATCCCAATGACTCCCACACACACAAAAAAAGAACACGACATGCTTGTCACACGAATGCAGGAATGTATAAAAGGTTATTTCCCTCTCGTTGAACATAACGGGAGGGTTGTGTAGCTGGTTAGCCTGTTCGCTCATCAAACTTGAGGTCTCGGGTTCGATAACTACACTTGAGCATAATTTGTGCCAGGAGGATTCTTTGACTAGTCAAAATGTTTTCTAGGGTTTGCACGCTTCACACTCTCTCTCCAGTATATATATACACGCTGGAGCCTCAGCGCTTGTAGTTGCTCTCTTCAGACTCTCTCGCCCTCTCCAGATCTAAACAAGACTTCGTTGGCCTCTCTCTCCCCTCACTGCTCCTCAAAGAGCCGGCAGGATCCGTCCGCCGGGAAGGAAGGAGGCTTAACGCTCTCGCCGTCGGCGAGGGACTACCGGCGCAGCTGTTCACTTTCCACCCAGCGGCAGCGCGGGAGGGCCTCCGACCCCTTCTTCTTCGCCGCCGTCCCATCGCCCACCGAACCACGCCCCAAGAACCTTAAGGTATAATTTACTTACTCCACATGCATTGCTCTAGCTGCATGTATACCATGAATCTAGGACGTGGTTCAAAGAGGAAAGGAGTGGGGGAAAGTAGTGGGAAAAGTTGTATATAGCATGAATCTAGGACGTGGTTCAAAGAGGAAATGAAGGGGGAAAGTTATATAGCATGAATCTAGGACGTGGTTCAAAGAGGAAATGAAGGGGGAAAGTTATATAGCATGAATCTAGGACGTGGTTCAAAGAGGAAAGGAATGGGGGAAAGTAGTGGGGAAATTTGTTTCGCATAAATCTAGGACGTGGTTCAAAGAGGAAAGGAAGGGGCGAAAGTACTAGTTCAAAAAGGAAAGGAAGGGACAAGGCTGTAGAGTTTGAGCAGGACTAGATTTGCTGCGCTCACATAGGGAAAGGTGTCTAAAGATAACAAAACTGGGACCAACACAAATATGCTCCTTAGCTGTTTGTTCTTTTTGCAATAGACTGTGCATGACCACAGTACATCGGTAGATGCACATGGTGCTGGTGCGTCCACTATCCCGTGCAACTCATTAGCTGTTGTTAATCTAAGGCCCTGTTTGGTTAAAAACTCCCTAGTCCCTACCTGCTTGGTTCCAGGGACTAAACATGGACTAGAGGTTATTAAATGACATGCTAAAAGACCATGTTACCCCTAGTAATGAACTAATAGAGACAAGGTGCGATGCGTGGCAGGGGCAACTGTTGGAAAAAGTCCCAAAAAAACTCCCTCGGGGTCTTCTTTCTTTAGTCCCAAATGCCCACTTTTAGTCCCTAAAAGTCCCTCCTGTTTGGTTTAGATGGGACTAACACAGAGTTTTTTTAGTCCCTACACCAAAATGTCCCTGTAAACAAACACCCTCTAACAATGCCGCTGGAAAATTGATGCAATGCCACAGTTAAAAGCAAATTACATGTTTAACGAATTTTATTGTTAATATAATCTCTATGTTAATATTAATCAATGCCACCGTTTGAGAAATGCTACTGTCTTGCTTTCTTTCCCATTTAGATAAGGTAGATGCTTCTTTTTGTTGGCTTCTGTGTCATCCACCGTTATTGACCACTAATTGTTTGCTTTGCACCTCTGTGTAAACAGGGTTATCTACTTCACCTCATTGCCATTGTGACCTTTTGTTGCACTGCACAAAACACTTTTGTTTTAAGAGTGTTTTGTGCAGTTCAACCAAAATGTCACACCGACAACGTTGCTTGATTGCTTGATCTTAGTGGAACTGCACAAGAGGAGATCTTACTTCCTATCCGTTAAGGCGAATTTGGTTCAGATCTTCTTCTTGTGAGTTGTTTGAATTCCGCATCATGAGAGGTCAGTACTAGCCTTCTTTCACATGATTCTGCAGTGTGCTTTCATATGTTGTGCTACTTGTACGATAATGTTGCTTGATTTTAGTGAACTGCACAAATGGAGACAAGAGTTCCAATCTGTATGTGCACCGTAATATCCCATTGAGGTAAGATAAGGATATTTCACAACTGCTGGCCTGTATTTTGCCACTTTCATCAGAAAATTAAGTTTAGTACTATACTTGTGCTCCCTAATTGACATGCCAAATCTTACATTGAAGGCGAAGCTTGTCTGTTATTGAACCAAGTGATGAAGGGGAAGAACAAGCGGAAGAAAAACAAAAATCAACTCCCGGTGCTGTAATGAAGCACTGGAACTGTGATGACACAAGTAATGATATAGTTTTGCATCTTAATTTGTTGCTATGGCTGGAACGAGCAATTGTTTTGCCACTGATTTGATGCCACTCTTAATGTAATATGTAATTACCTCTACTTGTGCAAACAGGGATCTTCTTTGAAGATACCATATATTTTAGTGGAACTGCACAAGAAGATGTTGGAAACATTAAAATAATCGAGGAGTATATAGTAAGCATGGCCACCACCGTAGATAGCAACAGATGGTTCCGGAGAAGTGCTTCATCTGTATGCTCTACACAATAAGCCTCCTGACAAAGGTTGGTACTCGCCCACTGATTTCATCCATATGATTGAGCTTTGTCATCTCTATTGGTGTTGTGCTACTGTTTACATACTGTCATGAAAAAGTGGTATTGTCCTTGAGAAGTGCTTCATCTGTGCTGTTTTAAATATTTCCTTTCCTTTTTTTTCAAGCAAACAGGGATGCTAACATTTAGTAGTCCTCTTGTCTTTGCACAACAGGATCAACTTCCTCTAAAGAAGAATATGGAGTACGTGAAGTGACTAGTTCCGATTATGCCAGGATGAAGAAGCCCTTTCTATCTTCTGATCAGAAGGAGCAGTTGAAGGATGGTTACATTACTCCCCACAAGACCAAACTAACTTCAGCTCAGAAGGACTGACAAATCTCCATTTTTTTGCTGTGATGCGCGAGTACAATGTTGTTCTAGGATTCTTTCTGGCGATTTCCATTTTTCTAAAAGTGTGCTCTACATGGACCATGTATGTGCCTGTTGAAACTGTCAATTCATAGTACAGTTTGCTTTATACTAATCACTTTTTTGTATTTGTGCAAACAGGGGTGCTCAGCTTGATTTCAATGGGAACTGCACAAAATGTTCATGAATACATTGAATCATTCATTTCCACCACAAGAAAGGAGGTGCCGATAAGTTCAAGGCGTTGCAACATATAAGGGCGAAATCATACAAGCTACGCACGAATTTGGCTGATTTTGGTGGAACTGCACAAAAAGAATAGCTGGTTTATTTAGCACGAGGTGCCATGTGAATGTCCGAACTGATGGCAAACCCTGCCCATTCCACAATCGTAGGCATTTGATATTTTGGAATGGGACAACCTTGTCAAATTTTGCTCATTGATTTTAGCAAGACATGCGTTTGATATTTTCGAATGGGACGCCCTTTGCTGTCAGCAGCGTCGATCAATTTTTCGTTATTCTTTAGTTGTGAAGTAAATATTGCCTCTGACATGTGAGTCGCTGAGATGCATAATCATCGATTGTTTTGAATGTTCTCTATGAATTGCCAGGCCTGTGTGTTTGATTGCAATGTACAGAAACGCTAAAAAGCTACTCAAACACATTGTACTCCTTCTGTTCCTTTTTACTTCGCACATTGTGAAAGTGCATACTTTTTTGTATAAGATTGGTCAAAGTAGAGATACTTTGACTGCAGACAAAACTTGTATGCAGACTAGAAAGGACCGGAGGGAGTACATGTGAAACTGCTGCAAACGAGGTGATCACCCTGGGAAATGCTAGTACGTATTGTTTTGCATGTTCATCCAATGCCAGTGATAAAGGAATTCGAACTAATCGAAATAAATTCATTCATACACGGTCGGATTTCATATAAACATGCCAGATTTCATTACATTTCATACATTCTTCAACTAAAAAGGGATGCGCTGGAGGTATAATTAATTAACCGAAGCTACCCACCTGTGTCCCGCTGAGCCGAACAGAAGCTTCAGTGACTTAACTGCAGGTGCAGTTGCGTAACTGACATGTGGCCTGTTGGGCCCACGTGTCAGTCAGCCAACTGCACCAGCAGTTAAGTAGAAGCAACGTTCTTCTCCAGCGCAGCTCTCCGACTCCACGTCGCCGCCAAGAATCTAACCGGCCGTCAATGGTCAACCCGCCTAGCTTGGCTTCAACCGGAGGGTAGCAGCGGTGGCCTTACTTGGACCCGAGCGGTGGCGACCTACCGTGTTCTACTCTTCCTCGTTTTCTGTGTGGCGCGGCCTCGTTGGCAGCGGGGCGGGGCCTCGGCGGAGCCGGCGATGTCCTCTGTCTTGTTGCCGGCGGGCGGCGCCTCAGCGGAGCGGTGGAAATCCTCCCCCACATTGCCGGCAGGGAGGGGCCTCGGCTGAGCCGGCGATGTCCTCTGCCTCGTTGTTGGTGGGGCGGGGCCTCGGCGGAGCCGGCAGTGTCCTCTGCCTCGTTGTTGGTGCCGCGGGGCCTCGGCGGAGCAGGGCCTCGTCGACGCCAGCGGAGCGGGGACTCGTCGGAGCCGGCATTGTCCTCTGGCTCGTCCTCGGTCTCGCCAAACAGCGCCTCGCCCGCTTCATCGCCCTCTTTGCTAGCCTCTTTGTAGGCGGCCGCAGCCTCCGCCACCCGCATGCGGTACCTCCAGCACTCGAGGCGGCCCTTGCAGGCGGAGCGGTACGAGTCGAGCAGCGCCTCCTGCTCCGCCCGCTCCGCGGTGATCTGCTCCTCCGCCTGCAGGTGCTCTTGGAGGAGATGGTGGTTGTTGGCGGCGTCGGCCTGCGCGTCCCGGAACTGCTCCTCACGCATCTGCCTCACCCTGTCCATATATTGGGCATGGGCCTCGCCGATGGTCATGGTGCAATGCACCGGCGAGGATCGCGCGGAGGAGGGGGTTGGCGCCGGATCGTCGACTACCATGTTCTCCATTGGGACGTTGTCGTCCTCCGGCTGCCTGCCGGCCAGCCGGTCGGCAGCAAGGGCTGCCATCTCCTTGTTGTCCGTCGTCCACCCGTCCCGAAGAGCGCTGGAGCACGAGGAAGCCATGGTGGGCAGTAGTGGTGTGGACAGGAGAAAGGGAACGAATGTGGATGACTGCGGCTATGGCTGGCGTAATAGTTTATATAGCAATGGTGGGCGGGCGGAGGGACGGACGTGTGGCACCGGAGTAGCTTCCTCGGCAACCACGTATCATTAATGTGGGCGGCAGATGGACGGACGGACGACACATGTGTCGTTTGAAGGCGGAGCGATCGCCTGCACCGGGAAGCGGGGCGGGCAGCGCTGACTGTTTCGGGCGGAAAGCGCGCGCGGGCGAGGAGATGACTTTACTTGGAGAGGATGACAATGGGGACCCACCAGGTCCATAGCCTCACGTACGCAAGTGCCTCGTTATTATATATATATAACTATAATTTATTTTGCTTCCTCCTGGTTTCCTGACATCACGGTCCCACACCATTGTCAACCTATGTAGTAGTCAATAAACGAGAGAATTGCACAAGAAGCGGCCGACAGCTGGGACCAAGCAGCTCGAGCAGTATTTGTGTTTTTGAGGTGTGAGCACTGCAGAGTTTTTTGATGTTTAGCCCAGATATTAATTTTTCTCCTCTGAACAACAACGAAAACATCGCTGCAGGTATTAACTGGGCGGGCTGTGGCCCGTCTAGCCCAGGCCAGATATCCAGCCCAGATATTAATTTTTTTTAAGCTGAAAATGGCTAGCCCAGCTATACTTTTTTTAGGAATACCCAGGCAAGGTCAAGTTGTTATTCTCCGCCCCGCTGGGCTGCAAATCTTTCCTAAGAGAGATGCATTAGGCTAAACAAGAAAATGGGCTTTAAGAAATAATAAATGGGATGTAATTATAAAAACAGGGCAGTAACTATAAAAAAATGCACCAAACACGTGATTACTTTATAAAATATTATTTTTGGATATTGAAAATTTTAATTTCATTAATTGTTGCGAGCGCAATGTTTCGTTGGATTTTTACTTAATATAAATTTATATTGAAATTGTATTTAATCTGACTAGAAATTTCGGGATAAAAATATTTCGGATCCCATCAAAATGTGGGAAATTTTATTGAATTCTGTTTTGAACGGTTGGTTGAAATGGGCTGTACTTTTAACAAACTGTAAATGGGTTGTAGTAAATTCCATTAGAATTCAAAAATGGGCTACACATTCTTACAAATCTCAAATGGGCTATAAGTTCTCTGCCACACACTTCTGGCCTTACTAAGTTGACGCGTCCCCTAAAAAACAGAGTTGACGCGTATGCAAGGCTTTGTCAACTTATAGTCAACACACGGTTCTAGCAGCAGTAGCCGTTGGATGTCCATCCAACGGATGCCGTGCTTCTTCTTCAATCTCGGATATTCTAGCTTCACCCGCCCAAAAAATGATTCCTCGCCCAGACATCTGGGGCGCACCGTTTCGGAAGCTGACCTGTGGGCTTACTAAGTTGACGTACCAAGGGCTTTGTCAACTTAGTCAATATAAACCATTCTAGCTGCAGTGACCGTACGATGTCCATCCAACGGCCGTCGTGCTTCTTCAACCTCTGGTCTTCTTGCTCCAGCTGCCCAAAGCAGCGCCGGTCGTGCCGCCTGCTCCTGCCTCCCGTGGCCGGCTATGCTGCCGCGGAGGCCTCACCGCCCCGTAGTACTCCCACCGCTGGCCAGGCCATCCCTCCACTCACCCACACCCCCTGTTATTCTGCGGCGATGGCAGTGCAGCCGAACCAGTGAACCCTCGTACTCCTCTCCGCGTGTGCATCCACTGCCGCGTCTTCCCCGGCTCTGCGTCGTCCCCTTCCTAGGCCTCGCCATCGTCCACCGCCCTGGTGCTCTCGGCGCGGCGTGGTCAACGTGGTGAAGGAACGACTTCCATCGGACGTGGACTGTACGTGGAGAGGCTGACAGCTGGGTCCACGGCAGCCGCAAGGAAGTGCCTCCTTATTACGCGCAAAATAATTATTCCTCCACCTGACAGCGGGGACCCACCGGACGGGCCACCGTATTTCGCGAAAAAAATGATTCGCCCCCTGACTGCTGGGACCCACGAGCTACATCTTCGCACGCAAGGAAGTGCGTCCGAAAAAAAAACGATTCGCCCCCCTGACTGCTAGGACCCACCAGCTACATCTTCGCACGCAAGGATACTGTGAATATAAGCTCCATGTAATAAGCATACCCGTTGAATTATTTATTTGCTCGTGACAGCTTTTAATTAGGTTCCACTGTCATCTAACTTTTTTCTTAAGTTATTAATTGAGCTCAATGACTTCAAAAAGTTGTACAGAAGCCTTGTTTGGGCCTTTCCGGCGTCGCTGAATGTGGGCTGAGTAACCATGTTAGGTTGTACTGTACTACACAGGCCTTTTTTTCAACATCAGCAATGCAATTGGGCCGACAGTTGTACACAATATCGAGGTCAACTTGTTATTCTCCGCCCCGCTGGGCTGCAAACTTTCCAAGGAGATATGCATTAGGCTTAACAAGAAAATGGACTTTAAGAAATAATAAATGAGATGTAATTATAATAACTGGACAGTTACTATGCACCAAACACGCAATTAGTTTGAAAAATATATTATTTTTGGATTTTGAAATTTTTAATTTCATTACTTGTTGCGCGCGCAATATTTTGTTGGATTTTAATGTAATACAACTTTATTTTGAAATTATATTTTACCTGACTAGAAATTTCGGATAAAAATATTTCGGATCCCATCAAAATGTCGGAATTTTTATTAATTGTGTTTTGAGCGGTTGTTTGAAATTATTAATCGTTGTCCTAGCTAGAAGTTGGGTTGTACTTTTAACAAACTGTAATTGGGATGTAGTAAATTCCATTAGAATTAAAAAATAGGTTGTACATTCTTACAAATCGCAAATGGGCTATATGTTCTCTACCAAATCCGAGCTGTGGGCCTACTAAGTTGACGCGTACCAAGGGCTTTGTCAACTTAGTCAATATAAACGATTCTAGCTGCAGTGATCGTACGATATCCATCCAACGGCCGTAGTGCTTCTTCAACCTCTGGTCTTCTTGCTCCAGCCGCCCAAAGCAGCGCCGGTCGTGTCGCGTGCTCCTGCCTCCCATGGTCGGCTGTGATGCCGCGGAGGCCTCACTGCCCCGTACTACTCCCACCGCTAGCCAGGCCATCCCTCTACTCACCCACACCCCCTGTTATTCTGCGGCGCTGGCAGCCTCACACCGCCGCCGAACCAGTGAACCCTCGTACTCCTCTTCGCGCGGGCTTCCACTGCTGCGTCTTCCCCGGCTCCGCGTCGTCCCCTTCCTAGGCCTCGCCGTCATCCAGACCACCACCCTGGTGCTCTCGGCGCGGCGTGGTCAACGTGGTCAACGACCGACTTCCATCGGAAGAGTACTGTACGTGGAGAGGCTGACCGCTGGGTCCAGGCAGCCACAAGGAAGTGCCTCCTTATTACGCACAAAATAATTATTCCTCCACCTGACAGCAGGGACCCACCGGACGGGCCACCTTATTTGGCGAAAAAAACGTTTCCCCCTTGACTGCTGGGACCCACCGGACGGGCCAGCGTATTTTGCAAAAAAAATGTTCCCCCCGCTGTCAGCTCGGACCCACCGGAAGTGCCTCCTTATTATGCACAAAAAAATGAATACTCCCCCTGCTAGCTGGGACCCACCATGGTGGGAGGCTGACTTGTGGGCCTACTAAGTTGACTGGGACGGGGGCCTTTGTCAACTTTAGTCAATATGAACGATTCTAGCTCCAGTGACCGTACGATGTCCATCCAACGGCCATAGTGCTTCTTCAACCTCTGGTCTTCTTGCTCCAGCCGCCCAAAGCAGCGCCGGTCATGCCGCATGCTCCTGCCTCCCGTGGTCGGCTGTGCTGCCACGGAGGCCTCACCGCCCCTACTATTCCCACCACTGGCCAGGCCCTGCGGTGACGGCAACCTCACACCGCAGCTGAACCAGTGAACCATCGTACTCCTCTCCGCGCGGGCTTCCACTGCCGCGTCTTCCCCGGCTCCCCGTCGTCCCCTTCCTAGGCCTCGTCGTCGTCCACCGCCCTGGTGCTCTCGGCGCGGCATGGTCAACGTGGTCAAGGAACGACTTCCATCGGACGTGGGCTGTACGTGGAGAGGCTGACAGCTGGGTCCACGGCCGCAGCAAGGAAGTGCCTCCTTATTACACGGAAAATAATGATTCCTCCACCTGACAGCTGGGATCCTGTTCATCCAGAGGCAACGCCACCGCTCACTGTTCATCCACCCCCCCGCAACGCTCACTGCATCTAATCGATCAGCTTCAGTTAGTAGCAGTAGCGAAGGAATCGCTCGATCGAGTTCAGTTAACAGCCATCGATCGATCACTCAGATTCAGTAACGCGTACCCTGCAGTGCAATCGCTCGGGTTCAGTTAGAGCCCAACGCCTCGCTCGGGTTCAGTTAGAGCCAACGCCTCGCACACACGCGCGTACGTGTACGAGAGAAACGCGCATCGCTCGGCCCCCGACCTCCCACCGTAACCGGGAACTCCCCGAAATTTTCCTCCCCCTCGCTTCTACCACGCTTTTTTCCGTCATGGACGGCCCAAAGAATGTCATGCAGCTGCGTCTCCGGCCCGCCCAGGAGGAAAAGCCCATTTTCTGTCATGATTTTTTGTCATAGAAGCAGGAGCCCACCACATCTATGATGATACCGGGTTTTGTCACAATTATCGTCATAGAAGTGGCATATGTCACGGATGTGTCTTTTTTTTTGTAGTGCATGGAGTCTACACGTCTGGCCACCCTGGCCAAGCGCGACCGCCTTGAACAGCTTTAGAAGGAGCTGGAGGACCGCACCCACCGTCAGCCCAGTTCCAGTCGGCATAAGCGCCGGCTTTATCCGAGTGATCAGCCTCGGAAGTTCCAAGTCCTTAGTACCCCGCTGCAAAACTTGGCCGCGGCTACCTGGATCGTTGATTCCATACAGCCCTCCGGCTCCACCAGTGGAGAGGGGATCCGTCAGATCCAGGCACACCTGAAGATGGCTGTCACAAAATGCGGCGATGTCCTAGTCCCGGGATCGCATACATAGTGCCTAGGTTCGGGCAGAAATCGATCAGTCGGCTCACAACCCACTCGGCTCCTGGAAGCGCCGAGCATCGCCCTCCTCGAGAGATCTCTACGAAGACCGAAGACAAGATCGGATGGCGTCACCCTGGCGACACGACGACCGTGATCACGCTCTGATGCCCCCGCCATGCGACGACGCATAAGGGCGCCAGCCTTATGATGACCAGTATATGCGCGGCGGTGATCGAAGGTCGAATCCCTCTCATCACTCGAAGAGCATGTGAGGCCCGCCATTCAACGCAAGATTCGTTCTTGCTCAGAACCTGCTCGAAAGTGGTCAATCTCTGAGAGAAGGCCTAGACACCATGGTTCCGTACTCTTCGGCCTCCAGTGCTTCAGTCGGTACATACAGGCCATAGAGATTCTCAACAACTTCAGATTGGCCACGGGGATCAGCAAGTTCACCGGCGAGTCCAAGCCGGAGATCTGGCTAGAAGATTACTGGGTCGTGGTTCAGATCAGCAGTGGCAACGACAGTATAGCTATGAAACACTTGGCACTGATGCTTGAACGCTCAGCCCAGGCCTGGCTCACTCAGCCCCCACCAGGTAGTATATTCTGCTAGGACGACCTGGCCCGAGTGTTCGCCAAAACCTTTGAGGGCACTTAAAAGTGGCCGCGTGGATTGGTGGAGTTATAGCACTGTCTACAGAGGCAGAACGATACCCTCTGAGAGTACATCCAGAGGTGGACCACCTTGCATAATATGGTGCAGAATGTCACCAAGCACCAAGTGATTTGCGCTTTCAAGGACGGTGTCCATTATCGAGAGCTGAACCTGAAGTTCGGCTGTACTGAGATCCCGACTCTGAGCCGGGCTATGGAAATAGCCAATCAGTATGCCAATGACAAAGAAAAAGACCGACTGAGGAGTGGCAAGAGGCAGGTACACTAACCAGTCGGACAACAACAAGGGTAAGAAGCACAAGCGAAAAGCTTTGGCGACTGGCAACATTGAGGCTACGGCTCTGGCTGGCTAAGGCAAAGGCAGAGGCTCACAGAAGCAGAAGAAGGACTGGAAGGGCAAAAAGAAATTCATCCAAAAGAGTGACATCCTCGATCAACCTTGCCAAATTCACACAAAGAAAGATGAAGAAGGCAATATGATTTTGCCCAAGCATACCACTCGGGAGTGCCGACTCTAGAAGCAAGAGATGCGGCAAGACCCCTCTGGGGACAAGGATGAGGATGAAGATGACGATGGAGGCAAGGGTACTTCTGGGTACCCCAATGTCTAGAAAGTACTCATGATCTTCGCCGACGTCGAAAGAAAGAGCCACCTCAAGGTTATAAATCGAGAGGTCAACATGGGAGTTCCGACTGTCACCAAATATCTTGACTGGACCAAGATGCCCATGGCCTTCGATCAGTCGGATCACCCGGCCCACATATCGACCCCTGGGCGACAAGCTTTGGTGGTTGACCCGGCTGTTGGAGGAGTCTGATGATGTCTACTACGCAACCTTCTTCTTGTAGATGTTGTTGGGCCTGCAAGTGCAGAGGTTTGTAGGACAGTAGCAAATTTCCCTCAAGTGGATGACCTAAGGTTTATCAATCCGTGGGAGGCGTAGGATGAAGATGGTCCCTCTCAAACAACCCTGCAACCAAATAACAAAGAGTCTCTTGTGTCCCCAACACACCCAAGACAATGGTAAATTGTATAGGTGCACTAGTTCGGCGAAGAGATGGTGATACAAGTGCAATATGGATGGTAGATATAGGTTTTTGTAATCTAAAAGTATAAAAACAGCAAGGTAACTAATGATAAAAGTAAGCACAAACAGTATTGCAATGCTTCGAAACAAGGCCCAGGGTTCATACTTTCACTAGTGCAAGTTCTTCAACAATAGTAACATAACTGGATCATATAACTATCCCTGAACATGCAACAAAGAGTCACTCCAAAGTCACTAATAGCGGAGAACAAACGAAGAGATTATTGTAGGGTATGAAACCACCTCAAAGTTATCCTTTCTGATTGATCTATTCAAGAGTCCGTAGTAAAATAACACGAAGCTATTCTTTCCGTTCGATCTATCCTAGAGTTCGTACTAGAATAACACCTTAAGACACAAATCAACCAAAACCCTAATGTCACCTAGATACTCCAATGTCACCTCAAGTATCCGTGGGTACGATTATACGATATGCATCACACAATCTCAGATTCATCTATTCAACCAACACAAAGAACTTCAAAGAGTGCCCCAAAGTTTATACCGGAGAGTCAAGACGAAAATGTGTGCCAACCCCTATGCATAAGTTTACAAGGTCACTGAACCCGCAAGTTGATCACCAAAACATACATCAACTAGATCACATGAATATACCATTGTCACCACATATAAGCACATGCAAGTGTCGTGTGGAACGACACCTATGGGATCACAAGAATCCCTACTACGGTTGCCGGGGCGCAGGGTTGCGAGAAGAGCAGGATTAGTAATCAGCACAAGGATCATTTACCTAGGTTCGGGCCGCGAGGATGCGTAAAACCCTAGTCCTGCTTTGGTGGGTGTATTTCAGAGAGTTCTTGAGCTCTCGAACTAGCTATGGTGGGGTGTGTGGTCCCAAAGAGCAGAATCCTTCTCCAGTATGCCATAGGCCTCCTTTTATAGTCGAAAGGGGCTGCCACAATGGCATACAGGAGGTGGAAAGGCGTACAGTATTGCGAGCTTATCGCTCGTATTACAGGACAAGACGCATTTAATGCGCCGCTGAGGTGTTCCCTAGCTTTATCGGGGACGGGGGCGAGGCCCGTCGCGTCCATCGCCGCTCCTCCTCGCTTCGACACGTGCCCCGGCGAGTGATGCGCGTGGCGCCATGTAGGCAGGCAGGCAGCTGAGGTGGCACGATGGTGGAGCCTCTACGAAGATCTGCATGCCACCACGCAGGCGCTTGATGAGTTGGCCTGGGAGCTGTATGTTGCCACGCAGGTGCCTGCCCAGCTGGTTGGGCTGGCAGCTGCATGCGAATGGCGGTGTAAACTTGGTTGGTGCCGGCCTGGCAGTGGCCCTGCTGGCGTCCTCGGTGAGGGCCTTGCCGGGTGGCTCGGCAAGGGTCTTGCCGTGGTGCGTTGTCGTCCCCGGCAAGGACCTCGCCGGGGATCTGGTGGCCTTCCTCGGCAAGGATCTTGCCGAGGATAGTCGTCTCCTAATCCTCATCTGATCTTGAGTGTTCCTTGTCTTCACAAAGATCTGCATGCCACCACAGAGGTGCCTCCCGAGCCCTGGCCCAACGTGGTTGATGGTGTTGGGGACGTGGGCTCAAGGGTGGCTCGCTCTGTTGGTGTTTGGGCGTGCTTCCCCGGCAAGGGTCTTGCCGGGGGAAACTGCTCCGCCCCTCTGCTTCTTTGCGTCCTTGGTCTTGGCGTTGCTCTGGTTGTCTTGGGCTTCGGTTTTACCTCGGTTCACCTCCCTTGTTCTGCTTGGTGTGACCGTGGGCGCGGCTCCGACTGCCCGTGCACAGGTAAAGGGGTACAAAGGTGCGCCCCTTCATTTGTACACCGACAGGAGCCCCCAGGCCTGGGCCACACATAAGCGTGACACGTTGTTGGGTCAGGCCAAAAACGGTGCGTGGGCTAGCGGGGCGGTTTTTACAGCGGTAAAACTTTTCGCGCGCTGCGCTTCCCACGACCCGCGCGCGGCGTGGAGGGGTGCGCGTGACATGGGCGGCATGCGTGGGGCGGTTCCCGCACGCATGCGTCTCATCGCAGTAAATGGGCAGCGCGACCCGCACCTTCCCCATAAAAAGGGATAACCGCGAGCGCATTGTTCCTTTACCCTCCGCGCAATCCCAATCTCGGAAGCCTCCGCTCGTCTTCCTCTTCTTCCGCAAGCTTCGCTCTTGCTCACTGCCATTGCATTCCCGCCGCCCTCTGCTTTGCCCTTCTCCCCCAGCCGCCATGGCGCCGAAATCCGCCAAGGGCAAGGGTGTGGCTAAGGATGCCGGAGCGGCGGAGCTGCCGGAGAGTGCGCTGGTGGTGCAGCGGACGCAGTCCGCCTTCTTCCCCTCGACAGTTGACGTGCTCGAGCTTCGGGAAGCCTTCAAGCCCCTGTGGGGGGTGAAGACGGGGGGAGAGAAGTCGGGGCATCCAGCCACGCGCGTCATCCCCGCCAACTGCGTCGAGGCTGCCCCGAATCGGTACCCCTTCTTTGTCGACTATTTTTCCTGCGGGCTTTGTCCTCCCTTCTCCGATTTCTTCAGCAACATCATGCACACCTTTGGCTTCCGCCTCTTGGATTTTACCCCGAATGCGGTGGCGTGCATGTCCCTTTTCGCGCACCTCTGCGAGGGCTTTGCCGGGGTGCACCCCAACACAACGCTCTTTCGCCATTACTTCTCCCCACGGATCCAACCAGGGGGCGCCATCTCCGGTTGCATCACCTAGATCCCAAGGTCCAAGGGGGCATATCCGGAGGGTGCCATGAAGGAGAGGTGGGAAGAATGGCGGGGCCGGTGGTGCTGAATCGAAGAGAAGGACCCGCCGGTGTTCTGCAAAGTTCGCCGGACGCCGCCGGTCCGCAGAAGCGATTGGAGCGACATCGATGCCGACGACGAGAAGCTCACGGTCGCCACCACCAGGATCCTTCGGCTCACCGAGGCCGGGCTCACCCTTGAGATGATTGGGGCGGACTTCATCCGCCGCCGGATCGCTCCACTGCACAACAAGGGGAGGCCAGCCTGGCTCTTCACGAACCCTGCTGACATCATGCGGCTTTGTCCCGACCTCGACTACAACTTCACAGTGATGGGGCATGCCCATTTCTGCCAGTGGCTCTTCCAGCTTGATGTGGGCCGCGACGGCGAGGTCGAGCGGACCGACAAGGTCGCGAGGGCCGCCGCGAAGGCCGGCAAAGGTCTTCAAGGGGCCTTTGTTCAAGCTGCCGGCGGGAGTGGTCCCGCTGTGCAATAATTCGCGCCGGACTGAGATCATCGCCATGATGCCGGACTACAACGCGCATGGCCCTGACCCGAGCTGTAAGGAGCCGGAGGACGTCGAGGTGCAGCAGTTCTTTGAGACTCTGCACGAGGGGTACATCAACGCCGACGCCGAGCGGCTGCTCGTCCAGGACACCACCCAGGTGGAGCTGGACTACATCGCTGCCAGGGCGAGGGAGGCGCAGCTTGCGGAGGAGGCTGGCAGTGCTGGCGGTGTGGAGGACAAGGCCGCGACGGCCGCGGAGGAGGAGGAGCTCGCCCGATGGGCGGCGGCCGCCGGGGAAGACAGCAGCGCCGGCATCGAGGCTCCTCTGGTTGAGGAAGCGGCCGACGAGTCGTCGTCGGAGGAGGCCGGAGCTGTTGACCCTCCGGCCACGGGGAGAGGGTGAGTCCTGCGGTGGGCCACTTCCAGCGAGCCGGTGCGGCCCGGCAGGGCCGCGCGGCGGCCATGGTCCCAGGAGGAGTCCGCGCGTCAGACGAGGGCCGCGGCGACAAAGAAGGTGGTGAAGGCCGCAACAGCGAGGAAGAAGGCATCTGCTTCTTCTTCGCCCAAGCGCATGCAGACTCCGCCCTCCTCCCCTCCTCCGGCAGATGCCGACGCGGGGGTCACTTTCAACTATGGATCCCTCAGCCCGAGGAGGAAGAGGAAAACATCAGAGGAGGAGACGGACGACGAGTAAGTATCTGGCTCCTTCCCGTCATATCTGCCTCCTGAATCTATGTCGCTTGTCTTGACTTGTTTTCATCTTGGCAGGGATGCGGAGACGCTAGCCCAAAGGTTGAAGAGGGACAAGACCTCGGCGGGCGGCCAGCCCCCGGATGGTACTACAAGGGCGCCACTGGTGGTGCTGAGTAGCCTGGACAGCAGCCCCCGGTCCAGCCCCCAGCGTAAGCTCACTATCCTCCCCTCGTCGACATGTGTCAGGGGTACGATACTTTGGTGCTGACCTTGCCGGGTATGCAGGAGGAGAGCGGCAGCAGGAGGAGCCGCAAAGGGCTACTCCCAACACGCCGCCCCATCGACCACGCCGCCCCGAGGGGCGTCCCCGGTAAGGGCGCCAAGCACCGAGCCCACGCACATGGAGGAGGAGGAGAACTTGGGCGCTCGCGGCTTTGCCTCGATGCCAAATGTTGGCGGGGAAGGGACTTCTTTTTCCCAGCCTGGCACTGGCGCTGGTAAGTTGCTCGCCTTTCGTCCCTGTTCTTTTTTCTTTCTGGCTCTTGGTCTTGGCCTTGCTTCACTCCCTTCTTTGGTGTCCAGATTCCTCCTCGGTGAACCCAGAGGACGTGGACGCCATCATCGAGGACGTAGCCAAGGCCGCCGAGGCGGACGCCGAGAAGATCGCCGTCGAGGAGGCCGCCAAGGGCACTGCTGAGGATGCCGCCAAGGGGCCTGCCGGGAGGCCGGCAAGGCTGCCGCCGAGGAGACCGGCAAGGGGCCTGCCGGGGAGGCCGGCAGGGCCGCTGCCGAGGAGGAGGAGGAGGTGGCTGATGACCGGCCTTCCTCCTCTGCTGCTTCCGGCTCCAGCAAGTACCTGAGGGTGAGTGACGACTTGTTCGTCCACCTTCCAGGCACGTCGAGCACCAGAACGCCCGTCGAGGGAGAGGTGTTCGACGATGAAGTGCTTGCCGCCGCCGGGCTTGAGGTTGTCGACGAGCCGAGCGTTGGTGGCGACGGCTCCCAGGAGGAGCGGCTGCTCCAGGCCATGGGTGCCAACTTCCGAAGGCTCCAGGCGCTCCACCGCGCCCGCCTGGACAAAGTCAGGTCCAGGAGGACGGTGGTGGAGAAGGCGGAGGCGGACCTCCAGAAGCGCGTCGCCGAAACATAGGACTGGTTCCGCCAGGCTCGCGACGAGCTGAAAGCCGCCCAGGGCGAGCTGGCCAAGCGTGATGTGGAGCTCATCATGAAGCTGGCCGACGTCGAGAAGGCCCAAGTGACGGCAAAGAACTTGGCCGCTGCCGCTGAAGCCGCCCGGACCCAGCACGAGGCCGCACTGAACTACCAGGAGGAGGACCTCACTGCGCGTGAGGAGAAGCTTGCCGCCACGCTTCGCGGCAAGGATGAGGAGGTGGGAAGCTTGTCTTGCAGCGGACCCATGAGCTAGAGCAGAGGCACCAAGAGGCACTCAATGCCCAGGCCCTGGTCCATGCTGGCAAGGTGAAGGAGCTGGAGGTGGAGCGGGACGGGCTAAAGGACCAGGCCCTGAAGCTGTCCCAGGAGAAGGACACGCTCAACGGCGCTCTGATGGATGTGCAGGGCGCGGCCATCAGCAAGGCCGGGGAGCTCTCCGAGGCCAACAAGTCCATCAAAGACCTGAAGCTGATGCTGGAGGGTCTCGAGAAGATGCTGTCGGAGGCCAGGGCCCGGGAGGGGGCCCTGACCAAAAACCTGGAGTCCGAGAAGCAGTTGCGGAAGAACGAGGACCTCAACTTCGCGGATCACGTGGAGGGCGAGAACCGCTGGCTCGATCGCCTTGCCACCGTCGCCAACCAGGCCGCCGCGCAGCTGGCCACCATGGGGATGCCGGACGTGAGGTACGCCCCAGAGCGGAGCGTGAGCGCCAACTGCAGCCTGACCCTCTTTTTTGAGAAGGTCGTCGGTGCTTTGGAGCGGCTTCAGGCCAACCGGGCGGCCTCGCTGGCCGACCAGGCCCGGAGGCTTTGCCAGGGTGCCATGACCAAGGTTCTCACCAAGGTGGCATACTGGTACCCCGACCTCGACTTCGACGCCGCGCTGGAGAGCTTGCCGGAGGATACTGACCTCGCGCCGCTCAGTGAGCGCATCAAGCCCATCATCAGCCGTGTCGGCGGAATCCAGAGGGTGGAGGGCCAGCGCCGGGATTAGGCACCCCGTTTCTTATCGCCGCTGCTGGTTCACAACGAAGACAATTGCTATCTTTAGTAAGAACTGCAGCAACAATTCGATGTAATATAACTCTGCATCACTTTTAATATCATGCATGTTATTTTCCTGTTTGATTTTTCTTTGTATGTCCACCCTACGTTAATTGGGTAGGTTTGTCGGCGCATAAACCCAGGGCGGCGTCTTGGGGACGGATCCCCATTGGCCTGCCGGGTGTGCTTGCTGCCGGGCGAACCACCTTACCGCCCTTAGCGCGGCCGCCCAAACTGTCGAGTTTGACTCGAGTCAGAGTCGGGAGCATTGCCAAGTGCGGAAGGCTACCCCGCCACTCTCGACGCGGCCGCTTTGAGCTGTTGAGCGGACTCGAAACAGAACAAGGGCGTTGCCAATTGCGGGAGGGCCCCTTTGCGTGCAGGTTTCTCATACATAGGCAAGATCTCCGAGAACGATAACCTTATATACAAAAGGAAATAACTCAAAGCTCTGAATGACTTAGCTTCTCTGTTGCCGCACTGGCGTCCTTCACGTTCGCAGGCGGCGTCCCTTTCTCCTGGCCATCTCCTTCTTGGGAGCCATGGCGACGAAGAACTGCTAGGCTAACTACTAGACCAGATTCTCGCAATTGCACCCCTACCTGGCGCGCCAAAGATGTCGGTGTGGAACGACACCTATGGGATCACAAGAATCCCTACTACGGTTGCCGGGGTGCAGGGTTGCGAGAAGAGCAGCATTAGTAATCAGCACAAGGATTATTTACCCAGGTTCGGGCCGCGAGGATGCGTAAAAGCCTAGTCCTGCTTTGGTGGGTGTATTTCAGAGACTTCTTGAGCTCTCGAACTAGCTATGGTGGGGTGTGTGTGGTCCCAAAGAGCCAAATCCTTCTCCAATGCCATGGGCCTCCTTTTATAGTCGAAAGGGGCTACCACAGTGGCATACAGGAGGTGGAAAGGCGTACAGTATTGCAAGCTTATGTGACACCCAAGTTTTTATTGGATTTTTCAAAAGGTTTTATTTGACTTGAAGGGAGTGATTTAAAATTTTTCTTCAAGAGAACTCTCCCTCTCATATATTTTCTTTATGGCAAAAATTTTATTTGGATTCACCCAAGATCTGCCTTTGACCTTGGAGGTTCTTGCTTTCTTTTGGACTCAAGACAAAATGGTTTTTCATTTGGGAAAATAACTTTTGTAAATCTTTTGGATTATGCACTATGGCTTTTGAAAATTCTTTTGCCACTTTCAACAATTCCTCTTTGCCATGGCCCAAGTGCAAATGATCTATCCTAACTCATCCCTCACCTTTGGATCATGATTTGCATCAAATCCAGCAAGTTGAACCTCCTCATGTGATCTTTTCCATTCAAATTCTATTCAAATAAATTTCTGTCTTCTCTTATAGCACTTGGACATTTACAAAGGAACTCCTTTTTCTGTTTGGACTTTTACCACCAAACTTCTTTCCCCTCCTAGTCCTTTGAACCCTCAACCTGGAACCATGAAGATCCACTGGTCTCCAGTTCAAAAATTTCAAACTACATCAGCTGCAAGTTTGGACCAGATTTGCCAAATTTGGTGAAATTCATTCAAAACTTTCTCCAAAAATTCCAAGTAAATTCATGCAGCCCCTGGGTGCTTTGAGTGATCGTCTCACCAAGTTACAGCTCCAGAAAAATTCATCTCTTTACCAAAACCTACTGTCGAACACCTGCAGTGCATGGTCATGTCAAATTCAGATAAATTCAGAGATTCAGTTCAGTGGCTACCGTCGTTTTCTTCAGAGCATGACATCGATCTCGCCAGTGCCATCGCGTCGCCTTGCTCCTCGTCCTCGCCCTCTTGTTCCTGCACCGCACGAGTGCCTGGCATCTTGCGGGCGTCGGCGACGAGCAGCAGAAGGTGCGCCGCCCCGTGACCGACGCCGGCGGCGGCTTTGCGGACGCCAGCGGGAGACACGGCGCCGCCGACTCCACCCAGCGCCGCCCAAACCACCGGAGCCCGCCGCGTGGCCGTCCACTCCCCCGAATGCGCGGCCGCTCTCGTCGTGAACCCCAGGGCGCGGAGCGCGCTCTCTGCCGCCGTTGAGCCCGTGCGGTCACCTCATCATGGGCAGACGCCATTACGCCAGGGCCAGCTCCGTTTAGCTGCAAAACGAGTCCCGTAACATCCACTGATGCTGCTCGACCGCTCAAACCCCCTGCCAACCCACTGCTCCGCCGTAATCGCTCGCCGGAGATTCTCCGTTCACGGCCACCCCGTCGACCAGCCTATAAATAGGGGCCCCGAGCTTCAACTTGAGCACCCACCAGCCCTACACTTCCCCTAGAGCACGCCCAGCCACTGGAAGAGCCGCGAGGGGGTCTCCTTCCTCGACTCCGGCCGCCGCGATCCGCCACGGGATCCAGCCCGATTCGCCCCCGTGTGTGCTCCGCAGCCCCCATTCTCTTGCCAGTAGCTTCTCCTTGCATCACCCGTTCTGACCCGCGCCTCAATTCGTACTTTGCAGCCCTCCACCGGAGTTCCCCAACCTCACCCGAACCGCCGTCCGCCGGAGATAGTGTCGCCATCGACGTGGTGCTCCCCGTTGGACGAGTCCACCACCCACCGACGCGGAAGAAGACACTGAAGCTCTTGGTACCCTCCGTTTCTCCTAACTCGCCATGGTTCGACACCGGCGTCCACCGCCGTCTTCGGGCGCCGGCGAGCTTTCAAACCTGACATGCGGGCCCCGCGTGTCAGCCTCTGTTTTATTTCCCCGAACCGTTTTCTGTTGGCGCCTTCGGGCAAAATGCGTTTTCTCCTTGCGCTTGCGCATTCCCAGCCGAACCGTTTTCTGTTTTCTCAGTTAAAACCCTGGAACTTTTCTGTTTCATTACAGAAAGGTCCCTGGACAAAAACCTTTATAACTTTTTAATAAAAAGGTATTTTTCAGTGATTCATTTTCTGACATCCTTAAAATTTTGTCTAGTTTTTTATGGGATTTATTTGAAAAATATTTGGCAAAGTTTCTGTGCATGTGTTGGTTTTCACGTTAGTACCCCCGTTTCGTGATTGCCGTAGGTTCCGGGAGAGGGGACGGAGCCGCGAACTTCGCCGAGCTAGACTCCGACTTCTCCGAACCAGGCAAGCATGTTTGAACATTTGATATGGCAGATGTTTTGCATGTTCATGTGAAAGTTTGTGTGTGGCATGTGAGTGTCGATAAATACCTCGTTGTTTGTAAGGCAACGACCCGGTTGTTCCGAAGTTGCGATGACCTCTGATGAGAGGTGGCCTAATCATGTGGTGACATGAAGGGCAGCAAGGTGGTACTGTTGTAGCATGCCAGCAAGGTGGTACAGTCAGTCCTGCGCGATCCCGGATATTGGTCACCTGTATCGTTTACGCTTCCGCCACCCGCAATAAGTCTTCTCGGGCCTCACTCCGACGCTCGAAGAGTTGTAGTATTCTGGAATCATGTCACTCGCTCCGCGGTGATATTTCCACCACTGTTATTATCGTGAGTTAGAAGTTTGCCACCCTGTCCGCCGTATTGTTTTATCGGCGTGCATGTAATAAATTGTTGGGCAGTCTCTGCTCAACTTTGTATTATATTTAGTACTCCTGGTATTTTTCTTCTGTGACCAATATATTGTCTATCAGTGAGAAGGAATTCTTCCTCGCTGGTCCGTAACAGGGATTGGTTTTCTCAATAATTATTTTATTGAAAAACCGGTCGTGACAAGCTTGGTATCAGAGCCAGGCTGACTGTAGGAAGCCACTAGGTGCGACCGCTAATCGGTTATTAGCGTCTTTAGCACTTCTTCTCCGTGAAAATCATTTGTGTTTCTTGAAAACCTTGAAGCCTTTTTGATTATTGCCTTTGCAAGGGTTTTCCTGCGCTACACAGTTTTTCTCATGGGTTTTGCAAATGATACCCCAGACTGGAAAAATGTCTCGCCCTTGGACTCGCTCTATTCCCAATCAGCCAGAAGAGATTTACGGAACACAGACCAGCAACAATTTCACTCAGGGTCAGTCCAGCCAACAGGACAGCGAAGCGGCACTATCTCAAGTATGCCGTCTCTTCGAGCAAAGCCAGCAACAGCACCAGGAGATGATGAACCATGTCATCAATTTGGGAAACCACCGTGAACCCTATCAACCACATTCCAAGTTATCTGAGTTACAGAAGACTCGCCCCTCAACTTTTGCTCACACCGACAGGCCACTGGAAGCCGATGATTGGCTTCGCGAGATTGAAAGGAAACTGATTATCGCTCAATGCTCAGACCATGAGAAGGTACTTTATGCACCACACTACCTTACTGGAGCAGCCACAGCATGGTGGGAGAACTTCCTACACATGCACCCCAGGGAACACAACATCACCTGGGAAGAATTCAAGGAAGGCTTCCGTGGGGCACACATTCCCAGGAGCATCCTAAAGATCAAGAAGAGAGAGTTTGATGACCTGAAGCAAAAAGGCATGACCGTCACAGAATACAACGGCCAGTTTACCCAACTGTCTCGTTATGCCTACGACGAGCACATGACAGAAAACAAGAAGATGGAAAAATTCCTGGACGGCCTGGCACCAGCATTAAGATGCCAACTGATTGTACACACCTTTCCGGATTTTAAGACGCTGGTGGACAAGGCCATCACCCTGGAGAATGAGCGCCGTAGTCTGGAAGATATCCGCAAGCGGAAGAGGGACAAGATGACTCTTGCCCGCAGCAACCGAGGCAAGACTGAGGTCCCAAGGACAGACACGAGGAGATCCACGACTACTGAGCCAAGACCCGTCGGACAATTTCATGCCAGAGACAAGGAGTTCACATACCGTCCAGGGGTCACCTGCTACGCTTGTGGTCAACAAGGGCATTATGCTAAACAGTGCCCGAAGCCAAGAGACTCGGCACCCAAGCCGAAAAATGGTGGGAACAATCCAGCCCCCAAGCGCAACAACTTCAATCCCAGCAACAACCACAGGAAGGGTCACTTGAACCATGTGACCAGGGAAGAAGCGCAGAATGCCCCAGACATCGTGCTCGGTACGTTCCCTGTCAACACAGTACCTGCCACGGTTTTGTTTGATTCTGGAGCTTCCCATTCGTTCGTTTCGAAGAGTTTTGTTTCGCAACATGGTTTTCCGATACTCCCCTTGGAAAAATCTATGATCATCAAGTCCCCCGGAAACAAGCAAATTGCTCAGGGTTACTGCCAAGGAGTGGTCATTGAGTTCGAAGGACTACCATTCCACGCGAATCTCATCGTGTTGGAAAGTAAAGGACTGGATGTCATTTTAGGAATGGACTGGTTAACCACCAACAAAGGATTCATCGACTGTTTCAATCGGACAGTGATTCTCACTCACCATCACGGCAAGACAATAAGAGTTTCTGCTCAAGAAAGGCCACGATCACAGAAACCAAAACTGAACAAGATGGACACCGCAGAATTAAGAAAAGTGCCAGTGGTATGCGAGTTCCCTGATGTGTTCCCGGAAGAACCGCCAGGTATGCCACCAGACCGAGAGATCGAATTCAGCATTGCATTAGCACCTGGCACCGCTCCCATTTATAAGAAGCCGTATAGAATGGCACCCTCAGAATTGGTGGAGTTGAAGAAGCAGATAAAGGAATTATTGGACAAAGGATTTATACGAGCCAGCTCCTCACCATGGGGTTCGCCCGTATTGTTCGCCAAGAAGAAGGATGGGACACTGAGACTATGCATAGACTATCGAGCCCTCAATATGGTCACCATCAAAAACAAATACCCGATGCCGCGGATAAATGATTTGTTTGACCAGCTCGCACAAGCTAAAGTATTTTCAAAGATTGATTTGAGATCAGGATACCATCAACTGAAGGTACGAACAGAGGATATCCCCAAGACAGCATTCACTTCCAGATATGGGTTATACGAGTTCGCAGTGATGCCTTTTGGTCTAACAAACGCCCCCGCATTTTTCGTCCACCTCATGAACAAAGTATTCATGAAATTCATGGACAAATTTGTGGTGGTATTCATTGACGACATTCTGGTTTACTCAAGGACACCAGAAGAACATGCTGAACACCTCAGAATTGTTTTGGGAGGATTGAGGAAACATCAGTTGTACGCCAAATTTAGCAAATGCGAATTTTGGCTAAGACAAGTTGGTTTCTTGGGCCATATTTTGAACCAAGAAGGCGTGGTCGTGGACCCAGAAAAAGTCAAGGCCATACTAGACTGGAAGCCACCCGCGAATGTTACAGATGTGCGGAGTTTCCTAGGAATGGCCGGGTATTACAGGAGGTTTATTGAAGGATTCTCCACTGTGGCAAAACCTATAACACAGTTACTCAAGAAGGACAAGAAATTCGTATGGACGGAAGCATGTGAGCAGAGCTTCCAAGAACTCAAGAAGAAGCTAACAACCGCACCAGTCTTAACCGTACCAGACATACACAAGAGCTTTGAGGTGTATTGTGACGCGTCCCGAAAAGGTCTCGGATGTGTGCTAATGCAGGATGGCAAAGTTGTCGCATATGCCTCCAGACAGCTGCGAAAACATGAGGAAAATTACCCAACACATGACTTGGAACTAGCAGCAGTTATACATGCGCTCAAGGAATGGAGGCACTTTCTGTTGGGAAATCGCTGTGAAATATATACGGACCATAAGAGCCTCAAATATATCTTCACACAGCCAGAGCTGAATTTACGCCAACGACGCTGGTTGGAACTGGTCAAAGACTATGACGTCGGCATCCACTACCACCCAGGAAAGGCAAATGTAGTGGCCGATGCCCTTAGCCGAAACCCCAGCCCGGACAGTGACGGTCAGCAAAACTTGAGGCCAGAGTTTCAGCGAGAGTTCACTCGGCTCAACATGATGTTAGTCTCTGAGGGCACCATATCGAACCTGGAGATACAACCCACCCTAGTGGAACAAATCAAGAAGGCTCAACAGGGACATCCCAGTATCGAAGGCATAAAGAAGAAAATGAACCGTAGTAAGACTTCAGAATTCGTCACGGACAGTGAAGGAACATTATGGTACCGGGACAGACTTTGCGTACCTAACATTGAGGAACTCAAGCAACAGATCTTGACGGAGAGCCACACCACTCCATACTCGATACATCCTGGAGGAACCAAAATGTACAAGGACATTCAGGAAAGATTTTGGTGGCACGGTATGAAAAGAGATATAGCCACATTCGTTGCTTGTTGCGATTCATGTCAGCGCATCAAGGCCGAGCACCAAAAGCCAGCAGGGCTACTCCAGCCTAACAGCATACCGGAGTGGAAATGGGATGAAATCGGAATGGACTTTATTGTCGGATTACCCCGATCACAGCGTGGAAATGACGCCATCTGGGTCATCACAGACCGACTAACCAAGGTTGCTCACTTCATTCCCGTGAAGACTACCTACTCCACACAAAGACTGGCAAAACTCTATCTCTCCCGTATAGTTTGCTTACACGGAGTCCCAAAGACTATAATATCTGACCGAGGCACCCAGTTCGTCTCCAAATTTTGGGATCACCTACAACAAGCTCTGGGCACGCAACTAGCTTTCAGTACAGCATACCACCCTCAGACAGATGGACAAACAGAACGTGTAAACCAAATCCTAGAGGATATGCTAAGAGCCTGTGTGCTCACCTATGGATCCAGTTGGGAAGAGAGTTTGCCGTATGCCGAATTTGCGTACAACAACAGTTACCAAACCAGTTTGCAAATGGCACCCTTTGAAGCATTGTACGGACGGAGGTGTCGTACCCCATTGAATTGGTCAGAAATAGGTGACAGCCGTATCTTCGGCCCAGATATGCTTAAGGAGGCCGAGGAAAAAGTTAAACAAATCAGGGACAGACTCAAGACAGCGCAGAGCCGACAAAAGAGCTACTATGATCAGAAGCATCGTGAGGTCAGCTTTGAACCTGGTGATTCCGTATACCTCCGAGTATCTCCTATGAGGGGTCTGCAATGGTTCAAAATTAAGGGGAAGCTAGCCCCAAGATTTATTGGACCATTTTGTGTGAAGGCACGAAGAGGCACGGTAGCCTACCAGCTAGACCTACCCAAGGAGCTGTCAGACGTCCATGACGTATTCCACGTCTCGCAGTTGAGGAAATGTGTGAGTAACCCGGAGAAACATGTACCTCATGAGGACATTGATATGCAACCAGATCTCACCTACAGAGAAAGGCCAGTAAGGATTTTAGAAGAGTCTGAACGGAGGACCCGTCAGAAAATGACAAAAAATTTCAGGGTCCAGTGGAGCAACCACACCGAGGATGAAGCCACATGGGAAAGGGAAGATTTCCTCCGAGCAGAGTATCCATATCTATTTGAGGACCAGCAGAAATCTCGAGGACGAGATTTTTCCTAAGGGGGTAGGTGTTGTGACACCCAAGTTTTTATTGGATTTTTCAAAAGGTTTTATTTGACTTGAAGGGAGTGATTTAAAATTTTTCTTCAAGAGAACTCTCCCTCTCATATATTTTCTTTATGGCAAAAAATTTATTTGGATTCACCCAAGATCTGCCTTCGACCTTGGAGGTTCTTGCTTTCTTTTGGACTCAAGACAAAATGGTTTATCATTTGGGAAAATAACTTTTGTAAATCTTTTGGATTATGCACTATGGCTTTTGAAAAGTCTTTTGCCACTTTCAACAATTCCTCTTTGCCATGGCCCAAGTGCAAATGATCTACCCTAACTCATCCCTCACCTTTGGATCATGATTTGCATCAAATCCAGCAAGTTGAACCTCCTCATGTGATCTTTTCCATTCAAATTCTATTCAAATAAATTTCTGTCTTCTCTTATAGCACTTGGAGATTTACAAAGGAACTCCTTTTTCTGTTTGGACTTTTACCACCAAACTTCTTTCCCCTCCTAGTCCTTTGAACCATCAACCTGGAACCATGAAGATCCACTAGTCTCCAGTTAAAAAATTTCAAACTACATCAGCTGCAAGTTTGGACCAGATTTGCCAAATTTGGTGAAATTCATTCAAAACTTTCTCCAAAAATTCCAAGTAAATTCATGCAGCCCCTGGGTGCTTTGAGTGATCGTCTCACCAAGTTACAGCTCCAGAAAAATTCATCTCTTTACCAAAACCTACTGTCGAACACCTGCAGTGCATGGTCATGTCAAATTCAGATAAATTCAGAGATTCAGTTCAGTGGCTACCGTCGTTTTCTTCAGAGCATGACATCGATCTCGCCAGTGCCATCGCGTCGCCTTGCTCCTCGTCCTCGCCCTCTTGTTCCTGCAACGCACGAGTGCCTGGCATCTTGCGGGCGTCGGCGACGAGCAGCAGAAGGTGCGCCGCCCCGTGACCGACGCCGGCGGCGGCTTTGCGGACGCCAGCGGGAGACACGGCGCCGCCGACTCCACCCAGCGCCGCCCAAACCACCGGAGCCCGCCGCGTGGCCGTCCACTCCCCCGAATGCGCTGCCGCTCTCGTCGTGAACCCCAGGGCGCGGAGCGCGCTCTCTGCCGCCGTTGAGCCCGTGCGGTCACCTCACCGTGGGAAGACGCCATTACGCCAGGGCCAGCTCCGTTTAGCTGCAAAACGAGTCCCGTAACATCCACTGATGCTGCTCGCCCGCTCAAACCCCCTGCCAACCCACTGCTCCGCCGTAATCGCTCGCCGGAGATTCTCCGTTCACGGCCACCCCGTCGACCTGCCTATAAATAGGGGCCCCGAGCTTCAACTCGAGCACCCACCAGCCCTACACTTCCCCTAGAGCACGCCCAGCCACTGGAAGAGCCGCGAGGGGGTCTCCTTCCTCGACTCCGGCCGCCGCGATCCGCCACGGGATCCAGCCCGATTCGCCCCCGTGTGTGCTCCGCAGCCCCCATTCTCTTGCCAGTAGCTTCTCCTTGCATCACCCGTTCTGACCCGCGCCTCAATTCGTACTTTGCAGGCCTCCACCGGAGTTCCCCAACCTCACCCGAACCGCCGTCCGCTGGAGATAGTGTCGCCGTCGACGTGGTGCTCCCCGTTGGACGAGTCCACCACCCACCGACGCGGAAGAAGACACTGAAGCTCTTGGTACCCTCCGTTTCTCCTAACTCGCCATGGTTCGACGCCGGCGTCCACCGCCGTCTTCGGGCGCCGGCGAGCTTTCAAACCTGACATGCGGGCCCCGCGTGTCAGCCTCTGTTTTATTTCCCTGAACAGTTTTCTGTAGGCGCCTTCGGGCAAAATACGTTTTCTCCTTGCGCTTGCGCATTCCCAGCCGAACCGTTTTCTGTTTTCTCAGTTAAAACCCTGGAACTTTTCTGTTTCATTACAGAAAGGTCCCTGGACAGAAACCTTTATAACTTTTTAATAAAAAGGTATTTTTGAGTGATTCTTTTTCTGACATCCTTAAAATTTTGTCTAGTTTTTTATGGGATTTATTTGAAAAATATTTGGCAAAGTTTCTGTGCATGTGTTGGTTTTCACGTTAGTACCCCCGTTTCGTGATTGCCGTAGGTTCCGGGAGAGGGGACGGAGCCGCGAACTTCGCCGAGCTAGACTCCGACTTCTCCGAACCAGGCAAGCATGTTTGAAAATTTGATATGGCAGATGTTTTGCATGTTCATGTGAAAGTTTGTGTGTGGCATGTGAGTGTCGATAAATACCTCGTTGTTTGTAAGGCAACAACCCGGTTGTTCCGAAGTTGCGATGACCTCTGATGAGAGGTGGCCTAATCATGTGGTGACACTAAGGGCAGCAAGGTGGTACTGTTGTAGCATGCCAGCCTTGCGTCATCCGACTTTCTTCGACGTTAACGTGGTTGGAGCCACGTTATCGATCTTTTCCCGCATGTTCCAAAGTTGCGATGACCTCTGATGAGAGGTGGCCTAATCATGTGGTGACATGAAGGGCAGCAAGGTGGTACTGTTGTAGCATGCCAGCCTTGTGTCATCCGACTTTTCCGACGTTAACATGGTTGGAGCCGTGTTATCGTCCCTTCCCCTTTCCGTGCTACCACATGTCTCATTGCCAGGATACGGTTTAGTAAGTTGGCAACCTCTTTCCGTGTACACACCAAACAGAGAGGCCGGGATGATGGTACCTTGGCCCAGGATTAAAGCCAGTCATTCGGTCAGGGGGCATGGGTGTTTCCGGTTGGGACCGAGAGGGGGGGCACCCCCTTATAGCGCGCGTATAAAAATTTGATCCCATGCTACGCGAGGTTGTAGCCTCCCCGACTCAGGGTTTTTCCTGAATGTTGCCGAGGGTGATCCCTGGCTCCGGATGGTTAAATTGGGTGTGTACTGGTTAGACGTGTTCCTTCCAGAACACCGTAGATGGAACTAGTCCCCGTGACTACTGAAATCCGTTGGCTGTGGTTAAGTACAAACTCTGCAGAGTCAATTCTTTCCAAATCATCGTATCCATGATCAGTAATGTAGACTTTACCTCCAAATCTATCCGTGTGAAAATCTTGCCCCGGTGAACAAGTTCAAGCGGTAAAATCTCAGACTTATTGTTATTCGAGTGGATGGACTAACTTTATTTTGTGTCTCATGCTTGTGATAATTTATGTCTCCGAGCTATTGTATTAATGAGTTGTGATATAAACCCTTTATGTGACGTCGCGCAGACGTCCGACTGTGGTGTGTACTCGTTTCTCACTTTCGATATAAGCCCTTTATGTGATGTCGCTCAGACGTCCGACTGCGGCATGCTCTGTCTTTACTTTCTCTTATAAGCCCTTTATGTGGTGTCGCCCCGACGCCCGACTGCGGCATTATTATTCCGCATTTTCCTCTCGAGGAGTCTTTCAGACACTCGTTTGGCACCAGTATTATTATTCCGCATTGTCCTCTCGAGGAGTCTTTCAGACACTCGTTTGGCACCAGTATTATTATTCCGCATTTTCCTCTCGAGGAGTCTTTCAGACACTCGTTTGGCACCAGTATTACTATTCCGCATTTTCCGCTCAAGGAGTCTTTCAGACACTCGTTTGGCACCCGCATTACTATTCTGCAGTTTTCGCTCGAGGCGTCATTCAGACCCTCGCTTGGCACCCAGTATTTATTACCTCTATGTCTGATCGCACTGGTTAACTTATTCATGTGCTTCATGTTTGCATTTGTTATACCTCATGTCCGAACTGTCTTGCGAGTACTTTCATAGTACTCACCTGGCTTGTTGATTTGGCCAGATGTTGACGAAGGCGATCTCTTGGATGAAGAGTTTGATAGCGCGTCCGATGCCTAGAGGAGTCCCAGTCAGTCCTGCGCGATCCCAGATATTGGTCACCTGTATCGTTTATGCTTCCGCCACCCGCAATAAGTCTTCTCGGGCCTCACTCCGACGCTCGAAGAGTTGTAGTATTCTGGAATCATGTCACTCGCTCCGCGGTGATATTTCCACCACCGTTATTATCGTGAGTTAGAAGTTTGCCACCCTGTCCGCCGTATTGTTTTATCGGCGTGCATGTAATAAATTGTTGGGCAGTCTCTGCTCAACTTTGTATTATATTTAGTACTCCTGGTATTTTTCTTCTGTGACCAATATATTGTCTATCAGTGAGAAGGAATTCTTCCTCGCTGGTCCGTAACAGGGATTGGTTTTCTCAATAATTATTTTATTGAAAAACCGGTCGTGACAGCTTATCGCTCATATTACAGGGGAAGACGCATTTAATGCACCACTGAGGTGTCCCCTAGCTTTATCGGGGACGGGGGCGAGGCCCGTCCCGTTCGTCGCCGCTCCTCCTCACTTCTCCACGCGCCCCGACCAGTGATGCGTGCGGTGCCATGTAGGCAGGCAGGCAGCTGAGGTGGCGCGATGGTGGAGCCTCTATGAAGATCTGCATGCCGCTACGCAGGCGCTTGATGAGTGGGCCTGGGAGCTGCATGTTGCCACGCAGGTGCCTGCCCAGCTGGTTGGCCTGGCAGCTGCATGCGAACGGCGGTGGAAACTTGGTTGGTGCGGGCCTGGCAGTGGCCCTGCTGGCGTCCTCGGTGAGGGCCTTGCCGGGTGGCCCGGCAAGGGTCTTGCCATGGTGCGCTATCGTCCCCGGCAAGGACCTTGCCGGGGGTCTGGTGGCCTTCCTCGGCAAGGATCTTGTCGTGGATCGTCGCTCCTAATCCTCATCTGATCTTGAGTGTTCCTTGTCTTCACAAAGATCCGCATGCCACCATAGAGGTGCCTCCCGAGCCCTGGCCCAACGTGGTTGATGGTGTTGGGGACGTGGGCTCAAGGGTGGCTCGCTCTGTTGGTGTTTGGGCGTGTTGCCCCGGCAAGGGCCTTGCCGAGGCTGCTGAGGCCGTCCCCGGTAAGGGTCTTGCCGGGGGAAACGGCTCTGCCCCTCTGCTTCTTTGCGTCCTTGGTCTTGGCGTTGCTCTGGTTGTCTTGGGCTTCAGTTTTACCTTGGTTCACCTCCCTTGTTCTGCTTGGTGTGACCGTGGGCGCGGCTCCGACTGCCCGTGCACAGGTAAAGGGGTACAAAGCTGTGCCCCTTCTTTTGTACACCGACAGCAAGACATACATCGAGTGTTCTCAAATCCTTAAAGACTCAATCCGATAAGATAACTTCAAAGGGAAAACTCAATCCATTACAAGAGAGTAGAGGGGGAGAAACATCATAGGATCCAACTATAAGAGCAAAGCTCGCGATACATCAAGATCGTGCCATATCAAGAACACGAGAGAGAGAGATCAAACACATAGCGACTGGTACATACCCTCAGCCCCGAGGGTGAACTACTCCCTCCAAATCATGGAGAGAGCCGAGATGATGAAGATGGCCACCGGTGATGATTCCCCCCTCCGGCAGGGTGTTGGAACAGGGTCCCGATTGGTTTTTGGTGGCTACAGAGGCTTGCAGCGGCGGAACTCCCGATCTAGGTTTTTTTCTGGGGGTTTCTGTATTTATAGGAATTTTTGGCATCGGTTTCATGTCAGGGGGGTCTCCGAGTCGTCCACGAGATAGGGGGGCGCGCCCAGGGGGTAGGGCACGCCCTCCACCCTCGTGGACGGTTCGGGACTCTTTTGGCCCAACTCTTTTACTCCGGGGGCTTCTTTTGGTCCATAAAAAATCGTCAAAAATTGGCACGTCAATTGGACTCCGTTTGGTATTCCTTTTCTGTAAAACTCAAAAACACGGAAAAATAGAAATTGGCACGGGGCTCTAGGTTAATAGGCTAGTCCCAAAAATTATATAAAACAACATAGAAATGCATAAAAAACATCCAAGATTGATAATATAATAGCATGGAACAATCAAAAATTATAGATACGTTGGAGACGTATCATCTGACTGTGTAAAGTCCTCATGGACGGTGGCAGCAGGCTCAACATCATCTATGCAGACACTTTGGAAGCAATGGGTATTCCGATGTCCCGACTCAGCAAGAGTAGCATGCAGTTCCACGGGGTAATCCTCGGGAAGAAGGCCAAGTCACTCGGCCAAATCGCCCTTGACGTTGTATTCGGCGGAGAGAAAAACTTCATAAAAGAGCGACTACCTTTTGAAGTGGTAAACTGTCACAACCCTAGTTTAGCCTTTGCTTGTCCTTGCATGATCATCATGTCTAAATTCTGAAATTTGAATTGAGGGAATTTTCAAAGCCTCAGAAACCTTTTAAAAATAATCAACATTTAATTCTCATCAAATGAGTCCAAAGAAATGTTCTTGTTACTCTATGAAAATATTGGTAAGAGGTAAAATTCAAACCAATATTTTTGGAATCACAAAAATATTTATTTTGGGCCTTTGACTTAAATCAATGACATATTTGAGTTGAATTTATTTATGTTATATAAGAAATAAAGTTCAAATATTTTTGTAAGTTGCCTGTGACCTTGGACTAGTTCCTGAGCTCACATAACAATTACAGAAAGTTCAAAAAAATGATTTGATGTTTTAAATCAAATCAAAACCAATTGCAGAAAATAGAAAACAGAACAAAATTAGAAAAGATAGAAGAGAGAGCTGGCTTACCTGTAGCAGCCCACCTGGCGGTCCAGATGGTGGCCCAGCCCACTGGCCGAAGCGGTCGTCTTCAACCTCTGCCAGTAGGCAGAGGCGTGTCGACGCACGCGCGCCCGGGGCCTCCACCTCCTGCTTCCTCCTCCCCACCCTCGTTCGAGTGCCTAGAGACGCCACAACACCCCCCGAACCTCTCTCACGCTCCCCCGTGCTTCCCCCCTCCTCTGGTCCCTCTCCACCTCGGACCCGAGCGCAGCGCAATGCGCCGTCGAGCACCACCGCAGCCACCGGGCACGCCTCGCCTCGCTGTCCGGTCCCCTAGCTCCGCCCCAACGCCGTGGAGCTGCACAACAAAGCACGCGACCGCAGGAGGCCTGCAACACCGTCACCACCGTCATCTTCAACCCCTGACCTCCGAGATCGCCGGCAACGCCACGACGTCGGCCTACCTCTCCCGAGCTCGTTGAGACGCGTTCTGCAACCACTGTGAGCTCACGGACCTACTCCCCCTCCTCTCCTACTAGCTCCATGCTCTTGAGCTCGGCTGCTCGCTCGAGCATCACCAGCATGCCCGCCGCGCTCCTATGAACCTGAAGCACCCACGGGTTCGCCCTGCTGTGCCCTGTAGCGCCATCTCCGCCGTTGCCCGAGCTCCGGCCGCCGCCCAAGTGGTCACCGCCATAGTTCCCGACCTCCCCTCGCCCAGCCGCCTGCTCCGTTGGATGCGGTGCACGTCCAGCAGCCCGTAGGGCCAAACTGCGAGCCCAATGGTCGCCGGATGGCAAAACCCGACGCCTCCGCCGTGCGGAATGGTTGCCGCCGGCCAGATTCTGGCGAGGCCGACGTGGCGACATCATTAGTTGCTAATGAGCCAACTAATCACCCCTCTAGAGGCACTGACATGTGGGACCCTGAGCCTAATTAGGTTAGTCTAATGTTCTGTTAAGATTAGTACTAATATGTGTGGACCCCACGTGTCAGCTTTGACTTGGTCAAGTCAGTGTTGACAGGTCCCACCTGTCATCCACCCAAACGAGCCCTGAGACACTCACCTGTGGGTCCCAGCCGTCAGGTTTGACCTGGGCTGTCGCCTTTGACTTGCTGACGTCATGCTGACCCCATGATGACGTAGTAATGCTTTTCTGGATTTTAAATAAATCTATTTGATTTATTTATTTTCAGAAAATGCCCAAAACTTCAAATATCCATAGAAAATAATCTATAACTCCAATGGAAATAATTTATATATGAAAAATGATCAGAAAAATCCAAAGAATCTATTTATGGCGTTTGCATGCATGTTAGAGCAACTTATGTCCTCTGTTCAGGACAATTCAATTAAATGGCATTTAAGAAAGCACATATGGAGTTTGAATTTGAACCTAGTGTTCAAACCAACTCCATTTAACTTGTTGCTAGTTGCATTAGGCCAATAAACAGCATATTGCCATGTCACATTCATGCATCATATTGTTGCATGGCATTGATTGTGTTTCTTCTATGTTTGTCGGTGGTTGTTCCCTCTCGATAGACGTGTTCCGACGTCGTGTTCGATGACACCAATGAAGAGCTATATTATCTTCAGAAGTGCCAGGCAAGCAAAACCCCCTTGTTCATTCCGATACAATCCCACTGTCTCGCACCTACTCTCTTTTATTTCATTAGGACAACAACGACTCAACTGTACATGCTGCGGTAGTTGAACCCCTTTCCTCTGCATGACCTGTCATTGCCACAGTAAATAGATGAAACCCACTAGCATGACTAGGAGTTGTTTGAGCCCTGATGTGCCTACTCATTCATGCTTTGTTGTTATGCCTGCTACTGCTTAGAGTTGAGTTGGGTCTGATTCATCGGGAATGAATTGGAATGGTGATGAACATGTCCTACTGTGTGTGAGCTAAGTGTGTGAACACGATTTGGTAAAGGTAGCGGTGAGAGGCCATGTAGGAGTACATGGTGGGTTGTCTCATTAAAACCGTCCTCAGGAACTGAGTTCTGTGTTTGTGATCCATGAACAGCTACTACCACACATTGGGATCCTTAATTGACTCTCTCGGCTTCTTAACCACCCTTGTCCTTTGTCCAGGAGTTGCAAGTAGTTTCTAGTGTTTGTAGTATGCTGGAGGCCGTGCGCAGCGCTGACCCGCGGGGTGCGCTGTGATGCGGTAGGCACGTGGCACGGTGTACCGGGCGCCCGTTTGGTGTCTCGGGAACCCTGCTCACATCGCTCGGGGCCGTATGTGGAAACTTCGGCCGGACTCCCTGCGAATGGAACCTGAATAGGTGATAAACCTGGACTAGAGACTTGAGTGTTTAGGTAGACCATGGCCGACACCCTCGCCAGGCTTCCGCTTGACGGTTGCCGAGATACATGACGTGTACATGGCGGTAAGTGGCAAGAGCGTGTGTGAAGAAGTACACCCCTGCAGGGTTAACATCATCTATTCGAATAGCCATGTCCGCGGTAAAGGACTTCTGGGTTGCCTATAACAGTTCATAGACAAGTGAAAGAGGATACTCTAAAATGCGCAAGATAAGCGTGAGTGCTATGGATGGCGTTCTCGTAGGGAGACGGGAGCGGATCCATAGTGGTGTATTGATATGGAGAATATGTGGACTCGTGTGCGCCACCTCAAAAGCGTTACTTGCAGACGTAGTTCGGGATAGCCACCGAGTCAAGCTGGCTTGCTGCAGTTAAACTCCACCACCCCCTTTGTTGATACTGATGCATATGTAGTTAGTTCTGATGCAAGTCTTGCTGGGTACATTTGTACTCACGTTTGCCTATTTTATGTTTCGTAGAGAGATGTCAGTCTCGCTAGTAGTTCCGTGTGGACTTCGACATTTAGCTTGGTACCTCAGCTACGATCTTGTGCCCTCGGCAGGATCTGGTAGATAGTTAGGCTTCTCAGCCTTTTTCATCTGTAGATGTCTGTACTCAGACATGTTAAGCTTCCGCATGTGCTTTGACTTGTATGCTCTGAATGTTGGGTCATGAGACCCATGTCTGTAATATCTCGCTCCTCGGAGCCTAATGAATAAATACTTTGAGTCGTAGAGTTTTGTTGTGATGCCATGTTGTATTTACACATATCGAGCATATTGTGTGTATGATTGAAATGCTTGGTATGTGTGGGATCCGACAACCTAGTTGTTTATCCTTGGTAGCCTCTCTTATGGGGAAATGTAGTCTTGTGCTTCCATGAGCCATAGTAGTCCGCTACAACCCGGTTCACCGGAGTCCTGCTAGCCCAGCACTACTGCTCCGGAACACTTGACTGGCTGGCATGTGATTCACTTCGTTCCTGTGTCTGTCCCTTCAGGGAAATGTCACGCGGTGACATCCGGAGTCCTGCCTAGCCTGCTACAGCCCGGTTCACCGGTGTCCTGTTAGCCCAGTGTTACAGCCCGGATTCGGACGCTGCTGACCGACATGCTCGATGTTGATTCATGTATGCCTGTCCCCGTAAGTTTGTGCCACTTTGGGTTCACGACTAGTAATGTCGCCCCGGGTTCTCTGTCATATGGATGCTAGCGACACTATCATATACGTGAGCCAACAAGCCCAAACGGTCCCGGGCCATGGTAAGGCGATAACCGTGGGAATACGGTGCGTGAGGCCGCAAAGTGATATGAGGTGTTACTGGCTAGATCGATGTGACTTGGAATCGGGGTCCTGACAACTTTGGTATCAGAGCCTGACTGCCTGTAGGATTACCAAGCCAAACTGGTCGAAGTTGAGTCTAGAAATGCTTTAGTTATATAAGGGAATTGATTGTGGAAGGGAATGTAAGGCTCTTTTTACTCCTTTACCTCATGCCTTCTGATCTAAGTCAACCTCTTCTTTTCTACGGGGATTAAGAAACTAGGCTTCCTCGTCTTTCTATCAGGATCACGTGTTACTAATCCGTAGACTCTTAGGATTGTTGGTCTCAAGCCCCAGTTCAGTTTCTACTACTCTAGTGTGTTGTTAGTTGGACTTGGAACCTTGATATGATGTTGTCGAGTGGTTATGCCACCATTTTGGATGATGTCTTAAATCATTTTGAGCATTTACAGCCGTTATGCTGTCCGAGTCATCCCAGGTTTCTAAACTATCTAATGCATTTGCAAAATCATTTCCCTCTGGTTTCGATGTTCCTTTAGGCCAGGTTAATCGCACTAATTGCTGAGTTGAGGTACTCTATTGCCCCGACATATATGTTGGAGTTATTATTATGACCCTAGGTGTCTTAGGGGATCATCTAGTAACCTAGCCATGTTTTGTGTCCCAGTGTGATGATTCTGGCCATCATTCTTGAAAGCATCCCGTGATGCCACTTAGTTAGTAGGCATTCTATTCCCGGGTTTCTGAACTCGAGATTCACCCTACTTACTTCATGTTGATAGTGTTGCTAGTTCCTTTAGGATATTAGTAACCTTTGCGATAGTCCTCGAGGTTCATGGTATATCCTTCTTCCAAATATCATGAACTGCTTATGGAAGAAGTTTCTCGCGGAACCGAAAGATCACAACCAGAGTGCTCTTGAGGAGTACTCCATTCATACTGTGACTCTACCAGTTCTATTATTCTGCATGGGTTATCCGAAAGAAATATGTTGAACTCGTTTGACATACTAACCCATGAATCCACAACTCAGAAAGTTATATGTTCCTTGAGTTGTTCTCTTTAGTTGTATTCTAACCCCCGTCTATCATTTGATAGTCAAGAGTATGCGTGCATTCGCTGTCGATGCCTATTATTCTTGTGGTCTGTCAAGCCATTCTATTCCGGAATGACTAGGAGAAACAAACTCCAGTACCTCATCCATATCTAGGATTGGGTCAAAGCAGTTGTATTCCGCAGATCAAAATGCCAATCCAGCTTTTGTTCTGTTCTACCTTGAAGTGTTTCCTCCTTATGTCAGGATTGTCATGAGAATTGCACCACCTCTTATGAATTCTTGACACAGTGATACTTCTCACCATCATCATTCGCTCCTCGGTTCCGTGTTGTTGCAACCGAAATACCGACAAGTGAACCGTGATGTGTGAAATCAATACTCCTAGCAACTAGTTGCTTGGTAGTAAATGGACAATATTCTCATTCTTAGCGTGTTGGTTATTGAGTCATCATTCTAAGATAGATTGCGCTACCTAGTTCATATTTCCGGTGCACCCTTCGATCAATGAGCTAGGATTATTCAATCCCTTGCTTATTTGATCATATCGTCTTGCTCTGAAAAGCAAGATTGTTCTCGAGCTTAGTAACATATCGGTGGTTCGTGATGTTCCGAATATCCTCTCGGAAGTATTACCAGGTTGTCACCTGACCGCTATGTTGAGTTTGTGATCATGTTGGTTTTCCTCCAAACCCCCAATTCTCCAAGAATCTGTGTTAGATACCCCTGAGCTAGGTGGTTAAGCCAAACAACAACTTGGGGAGTTGGAAGATAAAAGCTTGTCTGACTAGTTCATGTTAAGGGATATCTTTTTGTGTGTGTGTGTGTTGAAGCAAGATGATATGTCCATCGATTGGTCCTCGTGATTAGTTGTTGGATCTATTGCCTTGTCAAAACTTTGACTTGAGTATGGGCTATCATCAAGTCAAATCAGAACCAACGATGTTCGTAATGTTGTCTAACTCGTGGTTGATCCCTCGAGCATACACCATTACATCTTTTGGTCTGACCAATGCTATCACCGTGTTCACACGATGGTGGAAGTCCAGTGATATGGAAATTCCGATGAGTTGTTGTTGAGCCCATCAGCAGCATCTTGTCTCCCCCATGATTCGTGTTAAACATTAAGCTAGTGTTGGAAACTTTGTAAACAATGCCTTCAGGTTCCGTTCATGAAGCATATGTTTGGATGAAAGTAGCGACTTCCTCTAAGTTCACGTGCAATCGATGCAAGTTGCCGCCGTGAATTCGAGAAAGCTTGTTTTTGCTTCCTCTGGAATCATCCCAAGCCATTCATGCATATGTGCGAAGTATCCTGTGGTTTGGAGACTTGCAACCTTCATTCCATATGTTCCCTAGCACCCCAAGCCACTGATTAACTTGTTCAAGGAAAAGAAGTCTAGCGTGCGTAAAGACTTCGAAATCCTTGATGATGGATCCTAACCTGAACTCGATAGTGTTTTATTATAAGACTACTGTCATTCTTGTCTTGGACAACATGTTCACATTTATGTAGCAGAACCAACTCATATTTTCGAGCTTGCTATCGTAGTTCACTCCCTGAGAATCTCGCAACATCATCTCGTCGATTTGTGTTGCAAACTTTCATTTTTCTTTCTAGACTTGATGAGTCTAGAATATCCTGACACCAACCAGATCTGAATCTCAGGCAGATATGATGGTTGGAACATTCCCGACATTTGCATTTTGTTCCTAGCTTGCACCGCCTTGTGCCAATTTCCCATGGGCTGCCCTTCTCAGCCATTGCTGCTCAGGATCATCTTCAAAAGTGGTCCTACCATGGGTCCCATCCATTTCTGATGATAAGCAAAAATCATTCCTTGCGTTGTCTTCAACAAGGTAGTCCACATCATCCATTTTAATCCGGATATGCGATTCCTTTGAACTCCGCCAAACGATCGATTGTGATTGCCGTAGGCTGGTATAAAGAGTTTCAATGATCTAGATACCAAAAGTAATTTTTTTGCCATTTAAGGGAATAACTCTACGAGTCACCTCCCCCAAGGTGCCCTGTTATGGGATCATGGAAATTATTTCCTCGCCACCTTGACACCATCCACCATCTCTCTAAGCGTGGAATTGTTGCCCACCAAATCAAACCTCGTCGTTTGTTCTTCCATCCCTCTCGATGTGTTTTGTGTCTCAACTCGAGATGTTTCAACATCTCATTCCGCGAGTTGATCTTGTATAGCTCGATCTTTGAGAAGATCAATCCTAGTAGAGTTTCTTTCCGTTGCCATCGCGTGGATAAAGATCTCAAAAGCGAGGATGTCAAGATCAACGTATGCAACGAATCAACAACCTTATGAGGTGCAACCTGGATCGCGAAGATTGTGTTGGTCTTGTGCCCCCTCTGTCTTCTTACCTCACGTCTTGAATCTTGGGACGAGATTCTTGTTTAGTGGGGGTGAGTTGTCACAACCCTAGTTTAGCCTTTGATTGTCCTTGCATGATCATCATGTCTAAATTCTGAAATTTGAATTGAGGGAATTTTCAAAGCCTCATAAACCTTTTAAAAATAATCAACATTTAATTCTCATCAAATGAGTCCAAAGAAATGTTCTTGTTACTCTATGAAAATATTGGTAAGAGGTAAAATTCAAACCAATATTTTTGGAATCACAGAAATATTTATTTTGGGCCTTTGACTTAAATCAATGACATATTTGAGTTGAATTTATTTATGTTATATAAGAAATAAAGTTCAAATATTTTTGTAAGTTGCCTGTGACCTTGGACTAGTTCCTGAGCTCACATAACAATTACAGAAAGTTCAAAAAAATGATTTGATGTTTTAAATCAAATCAAAACCAATTGCAGAAAATAGAAAACAGAACAAAATTAGAAAAGATAGAAGAGAGAGCTGGCTTACCTGTAGCAGCCCACCTGGCGGTCCAGATGGTGGCCCAGCCCACTGGCCGAAGCGGTCGTCTTCAACCTCTGCCAGTAGGCAGAGGCGTGTCGACGCACGCGCGCCCGGGGCCTCCACCTCCTGCTTCCTCCTCCCCACCCTCGTTCGAGTGCCTAGAGACGCCACGACACCCCCCCCGAACCTCTCTCACTCTCCCCCGTGCTTCCCCCCTCCTCTGGTCCCTCTCCACCTCGCACCCGAGCGCAGCGCAGCGCGCTGCCGAGCACCACCGCAGCCACCGGGCACGCCTCGCCTCGCCGTCCAGTCCCCTAGCTCCGCCCCGACGCCGTGGAGCCGCACGACAAAGCACGCGACCGCAGGAGGCCTGCAACGCCGTCACCACCATCATCTTCAACCCCCGACCTCCGAGATCGCCGGCAACGCCCCGACGTCGTCCGACCTCCCCCGAGCCCGTTGAGACGCGTTCTGCAACCACTGTGAGCTCACGGACCTACTCCCCCTCCTCTCCTACTCGCGTTCATGCTCTAGCTCCGTTCCCCATCTCCGCTGAAGCTCGCCGCCGCCATTGCCAACGAGCTCCATGCTCTTGAGCTCGGCCGCTCGCCCGAGCATCACCAGCGTGCTCGCCGCGCTCCTCTGAACCTTAAGCACCCACGGGTTCGCCCTGCCGTGCCTTGTAACGCCATCTCTGCCGTTGCCCGAGCTCCGGCCGCCGCCCAAGTGGTCACCGCCGTAGTACCCGACCTCCCCTCGCCCAGCCGCCTGCTCCATTGGATGCGGTGCACGTCCAGCAGCCCATAGGGCCAAACTGCGAGCCCAATGGTCACCGGATGGCAAAACCCGACGCCTCCGCCGTGCGGAATGGTTGCCGCCGGCCAGATTCCGGCGAGGCCGACGTGGCGACATCATTAGTTGCTAATGAGCTCACTAATCACCCCTCCAGAGCCACTGACATGTGGGACCCTGAGCCTAACTAGCTTAGTCTAATTTTTGTTAAGATTAGTACTAATATGTGTGGACCCCATGTGTCAGCTTTGACTTGGTCAAGTCAGTGTTGACCGGTCCCACCTGTCATCCACCCAAACCAGCCCTGAGACACTGACCTGTGGGTCCCAGCCATCAGGTTTGACCTGGGCTGTCGCCTTTGACTTGCTGACATCATGCTGACCCCGTGATGACGCAGTAATGCTTTTCTGGATTTTAAATAAATCTATTTGATTTATTTATTTTCAGAAAATGCCCAAAACTTCAAAAATCCATAGAAAATGATCTATAACTCCAATGGAAATAATTTATATATGAAAAATGATCAGAAAAATCCAAAGAATCTGTTTATGGCGTTTGCATGCATGTTAGAGCAACTTATGTCCTCTGTTCAGGACAATTCAATTAAATGGCATTTAAGAAAGCACATATGGAGTTTGAATTTGAACCTAGTGTTCAAACCAACTCCATTTAACTTGTTGCTAGTTGCATTAGGCCAATCAACAGCATGTTGCCATGTCACATTCATGCATCATATTGTTGCATGACATTGATTGTGTTTCTTCTTTGTTTGTCGGTGGTTGTTCCCTCTCGATAGACGTGTTCCGACGACGTGTTCGATGACACCGATGAAGAGCTATATTATCTTCAGAAGTGCCAGGCAAGCAAAACCCCCTTGTTCATTCCGATACAATCCCACTCTCTCGCTCCTGCTCTCTATTACTGCATTAGGGCAATAACGACTCAACTGTTACATGCTGCGGTAGTTGAACCCCTTTCCTCTGCATGACCTGTCATTGCCACAGTAAATAGATGAAACCCACTAGCATGAGTAGGAGTTGTTTGAGCCCTGATGTGCCTACTCATTCATGCTTTGTTGTTATGCCTGCTACTGCTTAGAGTTGAGTCAGGTCTGATTCTTCGAGAATGAATTGGAATGGTGATGAACATGTCCTACTGTGTGTGAGCAAAGTGTGTGAACATGATTTGGTAAAGGTAGCGGTGAGAGGCCATGTAGGAGTACATGGTGGGTTGTCTCATTGAAACCGTCCTCAGGAACTGAGTTCTGTGTTTGTGATCCATGAACAGGTACTACCACACATTGGGATCCTTAATTGACTCTCTCGGCTTCTTAACCACCCTTGTCCTCTGTCCAGGAGTTGCAAGTAGTTTTTGGTGTTTGTAGTATGCTGGAGGCCATGCGCAACGCTAACCCGCGGGGTGGGCTGTGATGCGGTAGGCACGTGGCACGGTGTACCGGGCGCCCGTTTGGTGTCTCGGGAACCCTGCTCACATCGTTTGGGGCCGTATGTGGAAACTTTGGCCGGACTCCCTGCGGATGGAACCTGAATAGGCGATAAACCTGGACTAGAGACTTGAGTGTTTAGGTAGGCCGTGGCCGACACCCTCGCCAGGCTTCCGCTTGAAGGTTGCCGAGATACATGACGTGTACATGGCGGTAAGTGGCGAGAGCGTGTTTGAAGAAGTACACCCCTGCAGGGTTAACATCATCTATTCGAATAGCCGTGTCCGCGGTAAAGGACTTTTGGGTTGCCTATAACAGTTCATAGACAAGTGAAAGTGGATACTCTAAAATGCGCAAGATAAGCGTGAGCGCTATGGATGGCGTTCCCGTAGGGAGACGGGAGCGGATCCATAGTGGTGTATTGATATGGAGAATATGCGGACTCGTGTGCGCCACCTCAAAAGAGTTACTTGCAGACGCAGTTCAGGATAGCCACCGAGTCAAGCTGGCTTGCTGCAGTTAAACTCTAGCACCCCCTTTGTTGATACCGATGCATATGTAGTTAGTTCTGATGTAAGTCTTGCTGAGTACATTTATACTCACGTTTGCCTATTTTATGTTTTGCAGAGAGACGACAGTCTCGCTAGTAGTTCCGTGTGGACTTCGACATTTAGCATGATACCTCAGCTACGATCTTGTGCCCTCGGCATGATCTGGTAGATAGTCAGGCTTCTCAGCCTTTTTCATTTGTAGATGTCTGTACTCAGACATGTTAAGCTTCTGCATGTGCTTTGACTTGTATGCTCTGAATGTTGGGTCATGAGATCCATGTTTGTAATATCTCGCTCCTCGGAGCCTAATGAATAAATACTTTGAGTCATAGAGTTTTGTTGTGATGCCATGTTGTATTTACAGATATCGAGCATATTGTGTGTATGATTGAAATGCTTGGTATGTGTGGGATCCGACAACCTAGTTGTTTATCCTTGGTAGTCTCTCTTATGGGGAAATGTAGTCTTGTGCTTCCATGAGCCATAGTAGTCCGCTACAGCCCGGTTCACCGGAGTCCTGCTAGCCCAGCACTACTGCTCCGGAACACTTGACTGGCCGGCATGTGATTCACTTCGTTCCTGTGTCTGTCCCTTCGGGGAAATGTCACGCGGTGACATCCGGAGTCCTGCCTAGCCTGCTACAGCCCGGTTCACCGAAGTCCTGTTAGCCCAGTGCTACAGCCCGGATTCGCACGCTGCTGACCGACATGCTCGATGTTGATTCATGTATGCCTGTCCTCCTAAGTTAGTGCCACTTTGGGTTCACGACTAGTCATGTCGGCCCGGGTTCTCTGTCATATGGATGCTAGCGACACTATCATATATGTGAGCCAAAAGGCGCAAACGGTCCCGGGCCATGGTAAGGCGACACCCGTGGGAATACCGTGCGTGAGGCCGCAAAGTGATATGAGGTGTTACCGGCTAGATCGATGTGACTTGGAGTCGGGGTCCTGACATAGACTTCCAGAGTGCTTACCATGCAATCCTGGGTAGGCCTCCCTATGCACGTTTCATGGCCCGCCCATGTTACGCATATCTTAAACTTAAGATGCCAGGGACGAATGGTGTGATCACTGTCACAGGTAATCAGAAGCTAGCTGAAGAGTGCCTCCAGAAGGGCTCCCAAATCGCTGATGAACAAATGGCGTTCGCCGAGTTGGACGATTACAAGAAGGCCGTGGATTCGACTGATCTTCTGAAGTCTAAGAAACCGACTGTGGAATATGCTTTCCAGTCGTCAAGGAAACGAAGCCGGTGAACATTCACCCCGAGGATCCGAATGTCGCTCCAACCAACATCTCCACCACCCTTGACATCAAATAGGAAGGCGAGCTCATCCAGTTTCTTCGTGAGAACTGGGACATCTTCGCTAGGAAGCGTTCTGACATGTTGGGTGTACCCACGGGACTGGCTGAGCATAGACTTTGTGTCGACCCGAAGATGAAGCCTGTCAAAGAGCACCTTCGACAATCTTCTACCAAGAAGCACAAGGCGAGTGGCAAGGAGATCGCGTGGCTCTTAGTCGTCGAGTTCATCCAAGAGGTGTACCACTTTGAGTGGCTCACCAACGTCGTTATGGTGCGGAAGAAGAATAATTCTCTCTGGATGTGCATCGACTTCAAGCACATCAATCGTGCCTGCCCGAAGGATCATTTCCTTTCCTTCACATAGATCAGATAGTAGATTCTACTGCCAGGCGTGAGAGGCTATCGTTTCTAGATGCCTACTCCGGGTACGAGCATATCCGAATATATGGTCCCGGCGAAATGAAAACAATGTTCATCACCCCATTCAGGTGTTTTTGCGATGTCACTATGCCTTTCGGATTGAAAAGAAGTTGGGGCTACGTTCCAATGAATGATTCAGAAATGCTTGCAAAAGCAAATCAGTCGAAACATAGAGGCCTATGTGGACGACATCATAGTTAAGTCCAGCAAAGGTTCCGACCTCCTGACTGACCTCGCTGAGACCTTTGCAAATCTACGCCTTTACGGCATTAAACTCAATCTAGATAAGTGTATGTTCTGGGTTCCTGCAGGCAAGTTACTCGGTTTCCTCATTTTTGAACGCATGATCGATGCCAACCCCGAAAAGATCAGAGCGATTGTCTGAATGAAGCAACATGAGCATCTCCATGACGTGCAATGCCTCACGGGCTATCTGGCAGCCCTGAGTAGATTCTTCTCGTGACTCGGTGAAGAAGCACTGCCGCTTTACCGACTGATAGAAAATCTGGCAAGTTTGAGTGGACTCCTGAGGCGCAGGCCGCTTTCTAGGAACTCATAGCCCTGCTTTCCTCCCAGCCGGTGCTAGCTGCTCCGAGCAGCAAAGAGCCCTTTGCTCTTATACATCGTGGCCACGAGCCAAGTTGTTAGCACTGTGCTCACTTTGGAATGGGAAGAACAAGGCAAAGCCTTCAAGCTCCAGCGGCCAGTCTATTACATCTTAGAGGTTCTGACCCCTTCCAAGTAGAGGTACCCACATTACCATAAGTTAGTATATGGGATATATCTGACTGCGAAGAAGGTGGCACATTATTTCCAAGAGCACTCTATCACAGTGATAAGTGATGCCTCTTTGTCCGAGATCATGAACAATAGAGATGCTACAGGCCGAGTGGCAAAGTGGGCCATCGAGCTCCTTCCCTTGGATATCATGTTTGAAGCTAAGAAAGCCATCAAGTTGAAAGCCCTAGTAGATTTCCTCGCCGAGTGGGTGGAGCCGGAGCAGCCTGTCCCCTGTCTCCCTGAGCACTAGATTATGTTCTTCGATGGCTCCAAGATGCTCCATGGTCCGGAGCTGGAGTGGTCGTGGTGTCCCCAAAAGGTGGCTGAATTAGCTACGTGCTTCATATACACTTCGGCTCATCCAACAACGAGGCCGAATAGGAAGCTCTCCTGTATGGGCTACGAATGGCAATCTCTCTGGGGATTCGCCGACTGATGGTCTACCGTGACTTGGATCTCGTGGTCAACCAAGTCATGAAGGAATGGGATATCTGTAATCCAGCGATGACATGCTACTGCAACGCCGTCAGAAAGCTGGAGAAGAACTTTGAAGGGCACGATCTTCATCACATACCACGGCTCAAGAACCAAGCAGCCGATGACATGGCCAAGATAGGGCCACTCGGAAGGAAGTCCCCAAAAATGTGTTCCTAGAGAACTTACACTCGCCCATGATAAAGGAAGATCCTTTCATGGAGGAGCCCCCACTACCAATCAGCTCTTCCAATCCGACTAGGATCGACATCCCTGCGGTGATCGATCCGGTCCAAGAGATGCTGGTAATCACTCCCGAATGGACGGAACCATACCTTGCCTACCTGCTAAGGCAGGAGCTCCCGGAAGATGAGACTGAGGCTCGACAGATCGTCCACCGATCAAAAGCCTTCATTATCATGGGCGATCAGCTCTACAAGAAAAGAGCTTCCGGAGCCACTCAGGCGTTGTATCTCTCTAGAAGAAGGTCCGCAGATCCTGCAGGAAATTCATTCGAGAACCTGTGGCCACCATGCATCCTCTTGGACGTTGGTTGTCAAGGTGTTCCGGGCCGGTTTTTATTGGCCCCGCGCCAATGAGGCTCCCTGTGACATAGTGGACATATGTGTTGGGTGCCAGTTCTACGCGATCAATCACACAAGCCGACATCCACACTGAAGACGATTCCCCTCACCTGGCCATTCGTTGTCTGGGGGCTGGACATGGTCGGCCCTCTACGGACTGGGGCGAGTGGGTTTACTCATCTGTTGGTGGCAGTCGACAAGTTCACTAAGTGAATCGAAGCAAAGCCTATAAAGAAGTTGGACTCGTCGACTGCAATTCAATTCATCAAGGAGATAATCTTCAGGTTTGGAGTTCCCCACGTCATCATCACCAACAATGGGTCCAACTTCGACTCGGACGAGTTCCGCAAGTTCTGCTACTCCCAAGGCACTCAAGTTGATTACGCCTCTATGGTGCACCCCCAGTCGAATGGGCAGGCTGAACGGGCTAATGGACTGATACTGCAAGGGCTGAAGGCTCGCCTCATGCGCGATCTAAAGCACGCAGCAGGGGCTTGGGTCACAGAATTTCCCTCGATCCTTTGGGGTTTGCGCACAACCCCGAACCGATCCACCAATCGTAGTCCATTCTTCATGGTGTACGGGTCAGGAGCGGTCCTGTCGAGTGACCTACTTCACAACTCTCCTCAAGTGGATCTCTATTCGTAGGCCGAAGCTGAGGAAGCACGCCAAAACGGCCTTGATCTCCTAGAAGAAGAACGGGAGTTGGTGCTCATCAGGTCGATGTTGTACCAACAAGACCTGCGTCGTTACCATGACATACACATCAGAGGGCGGGCGTTCCAAGAAGGAGATCTGGTACTCCGAGTGGATCAACAGAAGCCTCACAAGTTGCACCCCATGGGAGGGCCCCTTCGCCATTTCAAAGGTCCTGAATAACGGAGCTTACCGACTCTACAATTTCAGCAAAGGAATAGAAGAGTCCAGGGCTTGGAACGCGGACCTGCTTCGCAAGTTTTACACTTAGAATAAATTTCCCCATTGTAATTGTTTCCAAGTGAACTTAGATGAATAAACGTCTTACTATTCTTGTATATCATATAGTTCGGCATAAAGCTTCATTTTCACTCAGGTGATTAACAACATTCAGAAACTAACGCACTCCCAGCGGGTGAACTGGCTTGGCCCCGAACCCATTTTTCCCAAGTTCAAAAACATTCCGAGTGGAGATATGCTCCACATTTGGGGGCTTAGCTATGAACCCGTTTCACCCAAGTTCAAAAACATTCTGAGTGAGCATGTGCTCCACACTGAGGGGCTTAGCCATGAACCTGTTTTGCCTAAGTTCAAAAACATTCCGAGTGAGGATGTGCTCCACACTCGGGGGCTTAGCCGCGAACCAGTTTCACCTAAGTTTATTTCGAGTGGCGATATGCTCCCCACTCGGGGGCTTAGCCGCGAACCCATTTCACCTAAGTTCAAAAACATTCCGAGTGGGGATATGCTCCACACTCAGGGGCTTGGCCACAAACCCGTTTCACCTAAGTTCAAGAACATTTCGATTAAGGATATGCTCCACACTCAGGGGCTGAGCCGCGAACACGTTTCGCGTAAGTTCAAAAACATTCTGACTAAGGATGCCCCACACTCGGGGGCTTAGCCATGGACCCGTTTCGCCTAAGTTCGAAAACATTCCAAGTGAGGATGTGCTCCACACTCGGAGACTTAGCGGCGAACCAATTTTACCTATGTCAGACAAAACACAAAAGCAAATGAGGACTCTAAGTTCCTTGATCAAAAGCTTTGCCCCGTTCGAATGTTCAAATGTGATAGCAAAAGTAAAACAAGCTCAGGGATCATCAGAGTATATGGTTACATCAACCACCCGGCATCCCGGGGCAAATTCAAAGGAATCAAGTTTTTTAAGTGTCTGGCTGAGGACTGGCTGGCTCGACGAAGGTCTCCAGGTCGACCCCATCGGCGATGCGTGTGGCAACCTCGGCGAATGTCTCCATAAAGTCCTTTGATACGTCCATTTTGCATCATGTTTTCCTACTATAATTTATAGTGTTTTTATTCATTATAACACTTTGTGGAGTAATTCTAATGCCTTTTCTCTCATAACATGCAAGGTTTACACAAGGAGGGAGAATGCCGACAGCTGGAATTATGGACTTGAAGAAGCTATGTCAGAGATACCTATTCTGCATATCTCCAAATGACCTGAAATTTCACAAAGAATTATTTTGGAATATGTCGGATCACAGGTTTCGGCAAAACCCTCAAGGTTCGAACACTGGGGTGCGCGCGAAGATTTCCTCCCTACCGATCTACACCCTAGCTCGCTAAGGTCTCGCAGACGAACTTGATGAACTCACAACACAAAGACACAAGATTTATACTGGTTCGGGCCACCATTGTGGTGTAATACCCTACTCCAGTGTGGTGGTGGTGGATTGCCTCTTGGGCTGATGATGAACAGTACAAAGGGAAGAACAGCCTCCTGAGGTTGAGGTGTTCTTGTGCTCTGCGAGCTTGTGGGTGAGAGGATGGAAGATCCAATGTCCCCTACTGCGGTGGCTAGTTCTACTTATATAGGCCCTGGTCCTCTTCCCAACTATTGAGCGGGAAGGGAACCAACAACGGCCAATTTGAAAGGGGACACCTAGTACAGCTTATCCTGACAAAAGCGGTCTTCGCCTGCAAAAGGCTCTGATGGTGACGCCGTCTTGGGCTCCATGGTGACCTCCGTCTTGCCGTCCTGCTGGTCTTGGTGTCGTTGCACTGATATGGAAACCTTTGCTTGATGCCTCGGTACTCCGCACCTGCGCTTGCCTCCTTAGCACCAAAGGGGAAACAAGGATGCTGCGCGCGCTGGCGCCTGCCTGGCGCCCACCTGATCTTGATCGTCATGACTCACATCACGAGAGCCTCGTGAGGTTTGCCCTGCCTTGATTTCTCCGCTCCACGCGAGGCAGCCTGGTGAGGCCGCTCCTGGGGAGGTCTTGCGTCGTCCGTCTCGCGAGGCTTGGCCCCTCGCGAGGGTCTTGAATGTCTCGTTGATGAAGATGGGCCATACAGGCCCGCTAGCACAGCCGTGCCATGGGCCGCAGGCAGGCAAGTCTGGGGACCCATTCCCAGAATGCCGACAGTAGCCCGCGGGCCCAAGGCGCGCTCGGGCTTGGCTTCGAGGCGAAGCCATAGGTCAAGCGCGGAGCGCCGCGGGCCCCAAAAGCCTGTGGCCTTGGACGACGCATGGCGGTTGATTGGACGTGAGCGTCTCCGCTTCCCCACGTTGCCTCGGCAACTGCCCGACTTGACAAAAGGCTGGTGCGGACAACGCTTGCCTTCACTGTTCCCTTTCGCCTTGCCTCTGATCCCCTTTCTTGCTCCTCGCTGCCGATACCTCCAGATCTGCTCCAATCTTCCTCCGCATCCGCGATCAATGCCGCCGCGCAAGGTCATGTCCTCCGCCTCGCCGGCTTGGTACGAGCCAGCTCTTGAAGCCCCCAACGTCACGGAGAAGTAGCCGCCACGCGCTTGCTGACGGCGGGTGACAGCAACGAGAGGGGGAAGACGGAGCTCTGGTTTGCCTCCAACGTGCGGAAGCCTGAGGGAAGCACCTTCTTCCCCTTCTTCACGAGCAGCATCACCGCCGGGTTGGTTCCCCCCTTCTCTAACTTCTTCTATGAGGTCCTCGACCACTACGGGCTGCAGGTGCTGCTTCTTCATCCCAACTCCATCCTCCTCCTGTCCATCTTCGCCTACTATTGTGAGGCGTATCTTGGCGTGATGACGTCCGTGGCTCTTCTGCGCCACTTCTTCTTCCTCCGCGTCAGCAATGGTCATGTTTCCGGGTGCGCCAATTTCATCGCATCCGGCAAGGCCAACTCAATCTCGAACACCGGGAAGAGAGCCGACAACATCCGGGCCAAATGGGTCATGATGGACGCCAAGTGTGTCCACCCACGCTTGGCATTGCCGACGGAGGCGCCCCAGTCTAACAAGGGGTGGCCTCGTGCAAAGCTCACTGACGAGCGGGCGTCGTCGGTGCTGGCTCAGATGCAGACCGACCTGAAGCCGGGCAACGCGAAGGCGGCGAAGGCCACAGGGGCCATGCTCCTGAGGGAATTCCTAATGTTGCGCGTCGCCCCGCTCTAGGCGCGTGCGCGCCCCTTGTGGAGGCTTGGAGATGAAGAAGACAAGATTCGCCTGAGGCCGGGGGCCCTGCCTAACGATGAGCTGACTGCTGTCCTGCGCCTCCTGGTTGGTGACAACCAGGAGTACCCACCGAGTGCCTTTGTTCCTTTGTTCCTCCGCAAGGACTGGGAGCCAATCGTGGCCTCCAGGCCGACCTTGGACGCGTGCGGGCTGGTGCTTCCTGCACTCTCCGGAGCCCCCGTGGCGCTGAAGCCAGTGGAGCTATCTTCTGATGAGTCCCGCAGGGGGAAAGAAGAGGAGGAGGACTCGGAGGCGACCCCCGAGGAGATGGGAGAAACCTCCCCCTTGAGCAAAGCTGAAATCCTCCGCACCCTTCCTGACGACGCCAAAGTCGATGCCCACCAGGAGGAGGGAGAACTGCCCATCATCCTGACAAGGAGCAGGTCGTCACTGATTCCTCGGGATGCTGCCTCCGCCTTGACGCCGCCCGGAGCTGCCTCCAGCCCTTCTGCTGCGCCGTCTTCTGCTCCCGGAGCCCGTGCGCCCACTCCTTAGGCTCCAAAGCTTTCGGTTTCAGGCTCCCCAAGCGGAAGGTGGACTATGTCGCGGTGGATCAGTAAGTGCTTCATGCTTCGTCTTGTCCCTGCTTGCACTTGCTATTTTCTGACATTCAACCTTGGTTGGTCAGGCCGACGCCTTCGGCGAAGAAAAGGAAGGAGGATACAGCGGCTGCGCCCCCTTCTGCGGAGAAAGGAGACGACAGCACTCGCACCTCCCCAGCCCGGTCGCCCTCGCGAGGCCGAGAGGAACATCATCGGGAGGAGTCAGCCCCCGTGGCCCCGCCGGCTCCGGAAGTGCCGGCACCTGGCTCGGCTGATGAGGTCCCAAAGGCTCTGGAGCCCTTGATCTCCCAGGCCCAGGTGACGACGTCGCCCCCTTCTTCTAGCGCGCTCCTGGCCCCAGGTTCTTCCGCTTCCTCCTCCGTCTTGGAGCGCGCCTTTTTGAGGATTGCCCAGTTGCAGGAAGATCTTCTAAGCGCGGACCCGCGCCTGGTGGCCGGGCGCCTGGAACTGGCCTTCGGCTGGCTTCATTCTGATGTGGCGGTCCGAGCGACAATGGACCAGGCCGCGACGGCCTCCGAGGAGGAGAAGCGGGCCACCGCAAAAGCTGCGGCCGATCCCGAAGCGGCACTGAAGGACGCCGAGGCCGCCCGCGGCCACTGCCGAGAGCTGGAAGACGAGCTCAAATGTCTGCGCGACCAAGACGCGGAAGAAGCACGTGACCGCCAGGTGACGGAGGAGGAGATGAGGGCCCGGGAGGACGCCATCAAGAACTATGACGCCGAGCTGGAGGAGTCAGAGAAGACACAGGCTGCTGAGCGCAGCCGACTGGAGGAGTTGGAGCGGGAGTCGAAGGCGAAGGATGCCGATCATGATGCCAAAGCGAAGGTCCTGGCTGAGGACCGTGTGGCCTTCGCTGATCTCGAGGAGAGGTCTCGCGCGGCACTGAAGACGCTCTACAAGAACGGCTTGGAGAGGCCGCTGGCCACCGATGAGGATGGCCCTGCCCAGCTGATTCCCTTCTTGGTGAAGGCACATGAGGAAGTTGTGGAGGGCATCGGTCCCATGGCAGAGGCAGAGGCTCGTGTTCTTTCTTCAGCTGCGTTGACTCGCGTCTTCAGCCACCTGCACCTTCGTGACCCCAACACTTGTCTTGACGAGCTGCTGGAGCCTGTGGCTGATGAACACTGCACAGCTGCCGCCGTAGCCGTGCAAGGTCAGGTGGAGGCCCTGCTGAAGAAGTTTTGCGGCTTTGCTTCCGCGCCCTTGACCGGGGGCGACACCACTGCTGTAGCTCCGGCCAGTGACCAAGGCGAAGGCGACACCACCAAGGGAGGAGTGCCGCCCACGGGCATCGATGGCGTTCAGGGGTGACCTGCGGCTCCTTTCCTGTTTTATTCCTTCAGCATGCATCAGGCCTCGTGGAGGCGTTAAACTTGCGTTTGATATTGATAGAACTATATGTCTTGTAATATTTGCTTCGAGATTTTGCGATTCTCTTCCTATCTGCTTTGTGTTCTGCGTCAGCAGAGCCCGGCCCCACACATACCTCAACTGCCGTTGGGCCGACCGGAGACCAGGACGGACCAAGGAGTGAGGGGCTACGTGACCAGTTAGGCTCCTGAGTCGCGATGCTCAGGAGTCCCCCTTGACGCGCAAACAAGTTATAGGGAGAGTACGCGAGGATAGGTTAATGTTCTACGTCGGCAGAGCCCGGCCCCGCGCATACCTCAACCGCCGTTGGGCCGACCGGAGACCAGGACGGACCAAGGAGTGAGGTGCTACGTGACCTGTTCGGCTCCTGAGTCACGATGCTCAGGAGCCCGCCTTGACGTGCAAACAATCTCCATACCTTTGCCCTCGCCGAAGCTCGGCTCGGGAGGGTCGTGCGACGACCAGGTCCGGGAGACCTGGTTGGGTGGCGTGCACTTGGGCGTGACCCGAGCACAGCCCCCAGGTCCGGGAGACCTTGTTGGGTGGCGTACGCTTGGGCGTGACCCGAGCGCAGCCCCCGTGCCCAGCCCCCTCGCGCGGCTCACCCGAGGGGAGGCATTGCGGTGAGGCCGGACGCTAAGCTCTGGGGCTCCCTGAGGTTGGTACAACCGCAAAGCCGCCCTCAGTTGTTTATCACCAGCGCGGAGCATAGTGCTTCCGCTTGTGCACGGGCATAGCTGCTCCTCGGCAGTGTCGACGGCAAGCGTGGAGCATGGTGCTTCCACTTGGGCGTGGGAGGGGGCTCCCTCTGAGGAGAGCCCCCGGGGCGTGTACAGCCCCGCCCTGACATGTGGCTTGCACGGCGGGGCTAGACGAGCTGTATCTGGGCACTCGTGAGCCAGCGCGGGACTCACGAGGCCCTACCTCAAGGCGGGTTGCGCCTGGTCTTGGTTCTTGTTCGCTGTGCTGGTCCTGCGAGGTGGTCAGACAACCTGCACCAAACGAATCTCCTGAGGTTATCGCGTGAGAAGGCCAAGCACCAATGGCCCCAGGAGGTGACGTAAACGGGGCCGGCCTGCCAGACAGAGCTCAGCCGTTGGATTTATCGACGCTGCAGGGACGGGCCCGAGCACATACGCCGTGCCTAGCCTACTCACACGAAGGATCCTGAAGAAAGACGGTCGGCGCGCGGCTCCCATGATGGGTGACGATTGAGCAGGTAACAGTCATAGATAAGCTAAGCATGGGAAGCGAACAAGCTCAGGTAAATGCAGGGAACATACATGCCACTGGGTCAGGCCTGAGCGGCTTGGGGATGATGCAGCCCGAGGGGCGCCCCCAACAAGGTAGCTAACGACATGAATAAAGAGGGATACGTGCCACAGGGACGGACCCACGCGGCCTGGGAATGATGCAGCCTGAGGGGCGCTCCCAGCTGAACAAAGTTGGAAAATGTCACCTGGTTCTGTTGATGAAGAGATGTTGGGGCAGCTAAAGGTACGCGGCGACGGGATTGCTCCTCATGAGCCACCGGGGCCCTGAACCTCAGGAGGCCTTGGGGGCTCAGGTGGTTCCCTGAGGACCGTCTCCATCTCCGTCAGGGCGGCGCGGTGCCTGGCCTCCTGAGTCGCCAGGGTGCGCTGCAAGTTGTGCTGGTAGACGAACGTCACGCTCGGCAGGCCAAAAGGCATGCGAACGTAGCTGTGTGGTGGACCCTCACAGCGGCCCACGCGCGAAGGCCAGAAGAGCCCCTGAGATGCGGCCCTGTTGAGCCCTGGGACGTCGATGCAGACATGCAGCCCGGCATCCTCGCCTGGATGGGGAGCTGCGCCTCGTGAGCGGCGGTCGCCACGCATGGCCCTTGCATCTTGTAGTTCCTGAGTGGTCTTGGTGATGAACTCCTGAGCAGTGGGCGCTCCTCGCCCTGTGACCTCCTGAGGGAAACGTGCCACGAAGCACGCCTCCAAGTGGTGCCCGAGCGCCTCCCTCGTGATGTTGGCAAGGTCTGAGGCCCTCCAGAAGAGAGCCCCTGAGCCCTGCCCGAGGAGGGCGCTGGGCGCGCCTTCCTATGCAATGGAGGGAGGCGCCCCTGGAACAGGCGCTGATCCTGACGAGGTTCCAGTTGCGACACCACCCTCCTGAGGTCCTGCACGGCGCATCTGCTGCTTCTTCTTGGGAATGGCCTCAGGAGGGCCCTCGCCCTTGCCGTCGAGGTCGTCGATCGCTGCAGCTTGAAAGGCACGCTCGAGGGAGCACACCGCGTCTCTTTCTTCACGTGGGACCGTGATGATTCCGCCGCTTCCTGGCATCTTGATGTAACGCCCGGACAATTAAGCTACAGTAAAACTCTGCTAATGATGCCACGTCAGCTCCATTACTGTTGCTAATCTCTCGTTAGTTCAAAACCCGTTCAAATGTCAAATTCAAAATTTGTCAAACAACAAAAGTTTTCAAAAGTTGAAACAAAAATGTTCGGGCAGTGCCAAAAATGGCATAGGTAATTATGGTGTAGAAGACAAAATTCTATAAAATACTTAAATGCCCTAAATTAAATAAAACAGAAAAGGAAAATAAATAAAAGATAAGAAATACAAAAATAGAAAACAAAACAAAAGAAAAAGAAAAAAGAAGAAACCCCCTCCCCCTGGGCCGAAAGGCCCAGCTAGCCAACGGCCACCAGGCGGCCCGACCGGCCCACCTGGCCCAACCAACCGGCCGGCCCACTCGCTCTCCATAACCCTCCCGAAACCCTAGCCGTTCTCCCCCGTCGCCCCACTCGCTCCCCCACTCCCCCCTCGATTGGATCTGGATCGGGAGGAGCCCGATCCCCTCGCCCCTCCACCCCCG
>NC_057808.1:71193949-71213910 GCF_018294505.1 Triticum aestivum | reverse complement strand
TCCCCGCCGTTGGCCGCCGCCCGCTCGCGCGCTCACCCGCACCCCCCCGCTCCGGCTCACCGGCGTGCACCGCGCTTCCGTGCCCTGCCGCCCTCTCCCCCCACACGCGCCCTCCTCCCCTGCTTGCTGCTCCTCTGCAGCCCTGCCGCTCCTGCCTTTGCCAGCTCCGGCTGCCGCAGCCTGCGCCCCGCCTCCTCTGCACACGGCCACGGCCACAGCCGCCGGCGACGGCCCCCGGCACTCCTCCCCGCGGCCGCCTCTCAACCGGCCACGGCCAGCGCGCCCCGCTCCGGCCATGGCCTCGCCATGGCCACCGCTCCCCTGCTCCGGCCCCTGTCGGGTCCGCCCGCACTTGGGCATGCGCCCGATAGCCCGGCGCCCGCCTTGGCCCCTAGGGCCAATGACAGGGGGCCCACCCCAGAACGTTTTATAAAAAGAAAAGGAGATAAAAAATAAAAATAAATTTAATTAATTAACTAACTAAATTAATTAAGTTAATTAATCCTATATAATTAATCTAATTAACCTGTTAGTTTAATTAAACAGTAATTAGTTTAACCTAAACGCTAATCAACCTAACAGTGTATGACAGGTGGGTCCCACTGGGCCCACACGTCAGTTTGACCAGTCAACACCTCCGTTGACTGCTGACGTCATGTGACGTCAGCAAACACTATTCTGGATAATGTTGAATTAAATTAATTAAATAAATTCTAAAAATGATTTAAAACTTTAGAAAATCATATAAAATAAACTGTAGCTCAGATGAAAATACTTTCTACATGGAAGTTGCTCAGAATGACGAGACGAATCCGGATACGCAGCCCGTTCGTTCGCCGCACATCCCTAACCTATCGAACTCGCAACTTTCCCCCTCCGGTTCATCTGTCCAAAAACGCGAAACACCGGGAATACTTTCCCGGATGTTTCCCCCCTTCGCCGGTATCACCTACTACCGCGATTGGGCACACCTAGCATCACGCTTTGTCATGTCATGCATCTTCATGCATCTGTTTGCATTGTATTTATTGTTTCTTCCCCCTCTTCTCTCGCTAGACACCGAGACCGACGCCGCTGCTACCCAGTACGACTACGGTGTTGGCGACCCCTCCTTCTCGGCTGAGCTTCTAGGCAAGCCCCCCCTCGATCACCAGATATCGCCTATTCTTGTCTATACTGCTTGCATTAGAGTAGTGTAGCATGTTACTGCTTTCCGTTAATCATATTCTGCTGCATAGCCTGTCCTTGCTACTACTGTTGTTACCCTTACCTGCAATCCTACATGCTTAGTATAGGATGCTAGTATTCCATATGTGGCCCTACATTCTTGTCCGTCTGCCTTGCTATACTATCGGGCCATGATCACTCGGGAGGTGATCACGGGTATATACTTATATACTTTACATGATACATGTGGTGACTAAAGTCGGGTCGGCTCGTAGGAGTACCCGCGAGTGCATCTTGTGGCGGAAGCGACAGGGTAGGTTGAGGCCACCTAGGAGAGAGGTAGGCCTGGCCCTGGTCGGCGTCCACGGTTACTTCATAATAACACGCTTAACGAGATCTTGGTATTTGATCTGAGTCTGGCCACTGGCCTATACGCACTAACCAACTACGCGGGAACAGTTATGGGCACTCGGCGTCGTGGTATCAGCCGAAGCCTTCGTGACGTCAGCGACTGAGAGGAGCGCGCCGGATTGGACTGGAACTCCTACTCTTGTATAAGGGAGGCTAGGTCTGCTTCCGGCCGCGTTCGCAACATGCATGTGTGCAATGGGCAATGGGCTGAGACCCCTGCGCCATAGGATTTAGAACGACGTGCTGACCTCTCTGTTGTGCCTAGGTGGGGCTGCGACGTGTTGATCTTTCGAAGCCGGGCATGACCTAGGAAAGTGTGTCCGGCCAAATGGGATCGAGCGTGTTGGGTTATGTGGTGCACCCCTGCAGGGAAGTTTATCTATTCGAATAGCCGTGATCTTCGGTAACAGGACGACTTGGAGTTGTACCTTGACCTTATGACAACTAGAACCGGATACTTAATAAAACACACCCTTCCAAGTGCCAGATACAACCCGGTGATCACGGGTATATACTTATATACTTTACATGATACATGTGGTGTCTAAAGTCGGGTCGGCTCGTAGGAGTACCCGCGAGTGCATCTTGTGGCGGAAGCGACAGGGTAGGTTGAGGCCACCTAGGAGAGAGGTAGGCCTGGCCCTGGTCGGCGTCCACGGTTACTTCATAATAACACGCTTAACGAGATCTTGGTATTTGATCTGAGTCTGGCCACTGGCCTATACGCACTAACCAACTACGCGGGAACAGTTATGGGCACTCGGCGTCGTGGTATCAGTCGAAGCCTTCGTGACGTCAGCGACTGAGCGGCGCGCGCCGGATTGGACTGGAACGCCTACTCTTGTATAAGGGAGGCTATGTCTACTTCCGGCCGCGTTCGCAACGTGCAGGTGTGCAATGGGCGATGGGCCCAGACCCCTGCGCCAAAGGATTTAGACCGGCGTGCTGACCTCTCTGTTGTGCCTAGGTGGGGCTGCGACGTGTTGATCTTCCGAGGCCGGGCATGACCCAGGAAAGTGTGTCCGGCCAAATGGGATCGAGCGTGTTGGGTTATGTGGTGCACCCCTATAGGGAAGTTTATCTATTCGAATAGCCGTGATCTTCGGTATCAGGACAACTTGGAGTTGTACCTTGACCTTATGACAACTAGAACCGGATACTTAATAAAACACACCCTTCTAAGTTCCAGATACAACCCGGTGATCGCTCTCTAACAGGGCGACGAGGAGGGGATCGCCGGGTAGGATTATGTTATGCGATGCTACTTGGTGAACTTACCATCTACTCTCTCCTACATGCTGCAAGATGGAGGTGGCCAGAAGCGTAGTCTTCGACAGGATTAGCTATCCCCCTCTTATTCTGGCATTCTGCAGTTCAGTCCACCGATATGGCCCTTTACACATATACCCATGCATATGTAGTGTAGCTCCTTGCTTGCGAGTACTTTGGATGAGTACTCACGGTTGCTTTTCTTCCTCTTTTCCCCCTTTCCCTTCTACCTGGTTGTCGCAACCAGATGCCGAAGCCCAGGAGCCAGACGCCACCGTCGACAACGACTCCTACTACACCGGAGGTGCCTACTACTACGTGCAGCCCGCCGACGACGACCAGGAGTAGTTTAGGAGGATCCCAGGCAGGAGGCCTGCGCCTCTTTCGATCTGTAGCCCAGTTTGTGCTAGCCATCTTGTGGCACCTTGTTTGCTTTATGTCTGTACTCAGATATTGTTGCTTCCGCTGACTCGTCTATGATCGAGCACTTGTATTCGAGCCTTCGAGGCCCCTGGCTTGTATTATGATGCTTGTATGACTTATTTTATTTTTACAGTTGTTTTGTGATATCTTCCCGTGAGTCCCTGATCTTGATCGTACACTTTTGCGTGTATGATTAGTGTACGATTGAATCGGGGGCGTCACAAGTTGGTATCAGAGCCGACTGCCTGTAGGAATCCCCATTCCACACTCCTTGGCCGAAGTCGAGTCTAGACATTGCAAAACTTTTACTAACATGGTTGTGTGTGTTACGGGCCCACGTCGCCGTTGGGTGGTACTAGGATCTTTTACTCCTCGACCTTTACTTTGGGACTCTGAACTCTCTTCTACTCGGGTTAAACGAATTTACTAACTCTAACACTAGGTTCCCGTGACCACATTCACCCCAAAGTTGGATAAGCCATAGTTATTTCTTAGAATAGTATTTTGAACAATTCCCACACTGTCATTTGACTCCTTTGAAACATCTTTGCTTTTAGATGGAACCCACGAGGTAGGTCGTGCGCCACACGATGGCCACTGGTGCCTCGGGATCACCTGCTGTGCTAGCTGAGATGATGACCTATCTGGGTTATCGCTGGCACCCTGAGTACACCGTCTACGAGGAGTACCAGGACTTTAACCGGGAGCAGTACCGTGCCATCGTCCACCTCTACTCTCGGGAGTATGACTCTACTACTGTGCTGCACACTGCTCATGGTGTTGGAGTGACCATCGATATGGCAGTTCATGATGCTGCTTATGCTGCTCTGACACGTCTTCGTGGAGAGTATCGGGATTTGGACACCTCCCCTTTCAGGCACATTGCTATCACATCCGATGTTGGTGCGGAGGGATACTACACTGCTGCCTACTCCACTGTCACCGAAGAGCCCTTCTACCATCAGAACTTGGTTCTGCATGCTGATGGGCTGGATCGAGCTAACCGAGCTCTTCGCCACGAGTTGTACACCACCCGTCAGCACCTTTGCCGTGCTCTGACGCTGTTGCACCCCCTTGTCCGACCTGATGGTCTGCCGCGTTCTGCGATCTACCCAGCCAGGACCGTGATGCCCCAGGGTGTCGGCTGGCCAGATGTGGGAGGCTACTCTCCCGCACTTGGTCCTCTTCTACCGCTTGAGCGTCGGGTTCTGCACCAGAGTATCCGCGGACCCCAGGTTGCTAACGTGGAGTTCCCGATGCGACACTACCAGCTGTCAGGCTACACCTACCTCCACAGTTCCTCCTGGGACTGATGTAGTCTTGCTTGTTAGTGTTAGATGCATTCGCCGCGAGCCTGCGTGCCGCCTATGATGTCTTTAGTCTATGTACTGAACTCTGTGTACCGAACTCTATGCATGATCCTTTTGTAAGATATGCCGACTACTATGTAGTATCTATCGTGCTGTTTTCATAATGCATGTTTCATCATGAATGATTCTTGTCCTTGCAAATTTCTCAATGCTGAACTACCCCTGTTATATATTAGCAGGATGGTTAGACCAGGTGGTCGTGGTCAGGATGGCAACGCCCCACCACCGCCTGAGTACATGGCTGGTATGATCCAACGGCTTGAGATGAATCACCAGTTCATGGAGAATATGATGGCTCAGTTCCCTCGCCCCAATATGAACCAGCAGCCAGCCCAAGTGACTCTCCAGGATTTCATGCGCCTCAACCCAACTGTGTACCGCAGCTCAACTCAGCCGCTGGATGCTGATGACTGGCTCCGTGACATCACCTATGAGATGGGGTCTGCTGATGTAGCCCCTGCCAGCTATGCCACCTTTGCTTCCTTCTTCCTGAAGGGACCCGCAACTCAATGGTGGGACAGCCACAGGCGTAACCTGCCAGCTGGAACAATCATCACCTGGCCAGACTTCCAAGCTGCTTTCCGTGCCCGCTTCATTCCTCAGGGAGTCATGGACTAGAAGAAGCGTGAATTCCGCAACCTCACCCAAGGCAACAAAACTGTTGAAGCTTATCAGCGAGAGTTTCTGGACTTGTCTCGCTATGCTGAAGAGGACATTGCAACTGATGCACGCAGACAGGAGAAGTTCCGTGACGGCCTTCAAGCTAACATCAAGCTTGCACTTCTAGTGCATGACTTTACTGATTTCGCCACCTTGGTGAACAAGGCCATCAATGTTGAAACTGGTCTGCAGGAATACCAGAGCTCTCACAGGCGCAACCGTGACACGGGCTCATCTTCGGGCCCGCCCTCGCAAAAGCGTAAGATATGGATTCCCAACAGCATGTACCAGCCAACTGCACCTGCCCCAAGGCAGACCTATGCTGCACCTCGTCTGCCTCCTCCATCTAGGCAGCCAAGGCTTCCAGCACCACCACCCCGAGCTCCTGCTCCCGCTCCCAATAATGGTTTGTGCTTTAGGTGTGGTCAACCAGGACACCGTGCTAGAGAATGCAACCAGAACCAGAATCAACTGGCCCTTCCAGCAACTGGCCGTGGAAGCAACCAGCCCTGCAACAACAGTGCCAAGTCTTATGGTCGTGTTCATGCCAACCACGTTGATCTCAATGAAGCTCAAGACCAGCCTGCTACAGTGATGGGTACACTCCTTGTTAATTCTGTACCAGCATCCGTTTTATTGGATACAGGAGCATCGCATTCATTCATATCAGCAGAATTTGCATTCATGCATGGCATTAAATACGAAGAGATGAACACTCCGCTAGTGGTACACACCCTTGCGGGCCAATGTCAAACCTCTATGGTTAGTCACGACGTTCTTGTTGAAATTGAAGGATTAGAATTCCTTGTCTCTCCCATCATACCGAAGTCCTGTAGCATTGATCTCATTCTGGGAATGAATTGGTTAAAAGCGCATACTGCTTCTATCGTTTGCGCCGCCAAGACCGTCCATCTGCTACACCCTTCTGATAAAATAATAAGCTACAATGCTCGTATGGTTCAGAATGCCGAGGCAAGGCTCTATGCATTGAATGCATTGAACGCTGCACCACTCAAGGGCATTGAAAACATTCTCGTCGTGCGTGAATCCCTCGACGTCTTTCCTGAAGAACTTCCAGGGATCCCCCTGCTAGAGCTGTCGAATTCATCATCGACTTGAAACCAGGCACCACTCCTATAGCCAAGCGACCCTACAAGATGCCGCCGCATGAACTCCTTGAGCTTAAGGAGGAAATCGACAAATCTCTTCTCAAAGGATTCATTTGGCCAAGTTGCTCTCCTTGGGGAGCACCTTCTCTCTTTGTCAAGAAGAAGGATGGGACAGACCGATTGGTCCAAGACTACCGTCCTATAAACCAAGCTACCATTCAGAATAAATATCCTCTTCCTCGGATCAATGATCTATATGATCAACTGGCGGGTTCATCAGTGTTCTCTAAACTTGACTTGAGGTTGGGTTACCACCAGATCCGTGTTTGTGAAGAGGATATCCCAAAGACTGCCTTCGTGACTCAATATGGTTCATACGAGTACATTGTCATGTCATTCGGCTTAACCAATGCTCCAGCTACCTTCTCTTGTCCGATGAACTATATATTCATGGATTACCTCGACAAGTTCGTCGTGGTTTATCTGGATGATATCCTGGTATTTTCCAAGAACGAACAAGAACATGCTGAACATCTTCGTCTTGTGCTGGAAAAGCTATGAGAGCATCAACTATATGCCAAGTTCTCCAAATGTGAATTCTGGCTACCCGAAGTAACCTATCTTGGGCATGTCATATCTAAGGATGGTATTGCCGTCAACCCTGAATGAGTCCAGGCTATTCTTGATTGGACTCCTCCCTACAACGTTAAGCAAGTCAGAAGTTTTCTCGGTCTCGCCAGCTATTGCCGTCGATTCGTCGAGAGCTTCTCCAAGATCGCCAGCCTCTGACTAACCTGTTGCATAAGGGCGTCAAGTTCCAATGGACAGACAAATGTCAGGAAAGTTTCCAGGCACTCAAAGACAAGTTGACTTCTGCCCCAGTGCTTGCTCCACCTGATACTAAGAAGGACTTCATCATTTACTGCGACGCTTCCCGACAAGGATTAGGCTATGTCCTACTGCAAGACCGCAAAGTGATTGCTTATGCCTCTCGGCAATTGCGCCCTCACGAAGAGAACTACCTAGTTCACAACCTCGAGCTTGCTGTTGTCATTCATGCGCTAAAACAATGGTGACATTACCTTCTTAGTAATCATTGCGAGATCTTCACCGACCACCAAAGTCTGAAGTATCTGTTTACTCAACCAGACCTGAACCTCCGTCAGCAGAGATGGATAGAGATTGTTGCAGACTTTGACTTGGGTATTTCCTATACACTAGCAAGGCTAATGTAATGGTTGATGCCTTGAGCCGCAAGTCTTACTGCAACCACCTCCAGGTTCGCAAAGTTCAGCCCTCGCTTGTTGAAGAATTCAGAAAGCTGTACCTCCATATTGTTCCTCCGGGTGCACTCGCTCCCCCTCCTAAGGAGTTTTGCAAGATGAACCTCTATGTTGTTTCCCAGGGTTCCCTAAATACCCTGGCTGTCGAACCAGATCTGTTGGACTCCATCAAGAGAATACAGGGATATGACTCTGAAGCCCACAAGATTAAGCGCTACCTCGCAGAAAGAAAGCCCTCATTCTTCACTATTGTTGATGATGGCACTTTGTACTTCAAGGGCCGCCTAGTGGTGCCATGTGCAGAGAAATATCTGGATATGACTCAGGAAGTTATGAAAGAAGCTCATGATACGCCTCTATGTATCCATCCTGATAGTACAAAGATGTACCAAGACATCCGTCGGAGATTCTGGTGGTCTAATATGAAGCAAGACATTGCGCGTTATGTTGCTGAGTCTGACGTTTGCCGTCATATTAAAGCAGAACATCAAAGGCCTACTGGAACTCTGCAACCTATCTCTATTCCTGAATGGAAATGGGACCATGTTGAAATGGACTTCGTCACTGGATTTCCCAAATCGCAGAAAGTTAATGATGCTATTCTTGTCGTCATTGACCGACTTTCTAAGGTTGCACATTTTCTGGCAGTCAAAGAAACGATCACTGCTAGTCAGCTGGCAACGCTCTATATGTCCAGGATTGTTTCACTCCACGGTATTCCATTGGTTATCAGCTCAGACCGTGGCAGCTTATTCACTTCAAGATTCTGGGCAAGTTTCCAAGAAGCTATGGGAACTCATCTGTCATTCAGTACTGCGTTTCGTCCTCAGTCGCAAGGGCAAGTTGATCGTGTCAACCAAGTTCTCGAAGACATCCTTCGATCTTGTGTTATTTCCTTCGGCACGAAATGGGAGGAATCTCTCCCGCATGCTGAGTTCTCTTATAATAATAGCTATCAAGCTAGTTTGAAGATGGCCCCCTTCGAAGTGTTATATGGACGAAAGTGCCAAACCCCTCTGAACTGGTCAGAAACTTGGGAACGTCCACTCATCGGTCTAGATATTATCCAACATGCCGAAGAACAAGTTGTCGGTGTAAGGAACTGTGCGTCTAAGGCGGATGGTAACATGTGGCAGGGGACACGATGTTTACCCAGGTTCGGGCCCTCTCGACGGAGGTAATACCCTACTTCCTGCTTGATTGATCTTGATGATATGAGTATTACAAGAGTTGATCTACCACGAGATCCTAGAGGCTAAACCCTAGAAGCTAGCCTATGGTATCATTGTTGTTGTCCTATGGACTAAACCCTCCGGTTTATATAGACATCGGAGGGGGCTAGGGTTACACAGAGTCGGTTACAAGGGAGGAGATCTACATATCCGTATTGCCAAGATTGCCTTCCACGCCAAGGAGAGTCCCATACGGACACGGGACGGAGTCTTCAATCTTGTATCTTCATAGTCCAACAGTCCGGCTGTCCGAGGACCCCCTAATCCAGGACTCCCTCGGTAGCCCCCGAACCAGGCTTCAATGACGATGAGTCCGGCGCGCAGATTGTCTTCGGCATTGCAAGGCGGGTTCTTCTCCAAATTCTGAGTACCTGTCGAGTAGTGTCCGGCTTCCCATGAATGTTGCACTCCTCGGCTTCTGCGTCTAATAATGGCTATCCTCCATGTGTCAAGCGAATGCGAGAAGTCGGGGCATTTTTGCACTTGCCACCCTAACCATGTGAGTAAATCGTCTATTTAAGGGACCGTGGATCCTTAGATCCAGATCACACCATCCTCCCTCAGCAAGTATCCATCGGAGCGCGCCCAGAAAAATCCATCCTATCGTGGCCGGTCGTCGCAGCTCCTCCTCTCGCTCCCGTAGCCCAAAGCCAGGCAACTGGAAGAAGTGTTCCGTTTCCCACAGACAGTTACTAGAGTTACAGACCCAGGGGTTTCTTCCTCTTGCGTATATGGTCCCCGTCCGAGCTGGACTAGCCACTTACAATGGCGGGGAACAAGCGGAGAGCTTTCCCAACCCGTCGATGGGGGAGCGGGTATGCCTTGTCCCGTACTTGTTAAGGGGACTCGGATTTCCAATCAATCCGTTCCTCCGCGGGCTCCTGGAGTTCTACGGCCTCTGGCTGCATAATTTTACTCCTGCATCCATATTACACATCGCAGGCTATGTCGCCCTTTGCGAGTTGTTTTTGGGATGTGAAGCTCATTTCGAGCTATGGAAGAGGTTATTCTGCCTCGTACCCCGTACACAGGAGGGGTCGATATATCAAGTGGGCGGAGCCGAGATATGGCGCATCGCCGGGACCGGGTACCTGTCCGGTACTCCGAAGAAGACATCCGAAGACTGGCCTTCAGAATGGTTTTATATGGAGGACGTCCCCCTTCCGGACCCTGTTCGGATGGGCCTTCCCTGAGTTTAATAGCGCCCCTTTGAAGAAACGCCGCAGCTGGCACCCTCGGAGCCCCCAGGAGGAAGATAACAGAGAGGTCCTTTACCTGATGGGTCGGATACAAACGCTGGCCAAATCAGGATTGACAATAATCGAGGTTATGTCAATATGTATAATGCGGGGGGTGTAGCCACTTCAATATTGGGGACAACCCATGTGGCACTTCAATGGAGAAGACGATGCCACCCGCTGCGGTCGTAAAGGTCTGGACTCCGTCGATGCTCTAGCGAAAATACTGTCCGATTTATATAAAGGATAGGAAGAGGAGTTCATCCGTATCAAGCCACGGGATGGATTCTCCATGTACAACCCCCCAAAATGGGTGAGCTGCTACCTTTTACTCCAAACCTTCCCGCATTCTTTGTCATAAATATTTACCTTGCTATTTCATAGAAGGAACTGCGAAAAGCTGTGAGGGAGGTCCACAGCCCGCCTCCACAACCAAAGGACCCTGACCGGGCCCTCGACCCCGGACTTGAAGAGGATCCGGACACATTTGTGGAGCTTATTGACAGGACATTCTATCAATTGAACTGCAACGATGCCATGGTGGCCATCATAGCCGATTATCCTAGACTACTCCCTGCATCGCATGTAAGTAAAACCGGAGTCCCAACTTCCGAGAAGGATCCCTTTTTCTGCACTTCACCTACCGCACACATGTGGTGTCTTACAGGGAAGGCCCTCGGGATGCCATGCCGAACCCGCAGTGACTCACCAACAAGGGCCACCGAAGCCGGGTAGGCTTAAAAGGAAGGCGTTCAGGACTGAGACGTCGTCGCAGAGGTATGAAAAAGAACCCCGCTCCATGGTTGTCGTCTTTTAAAATATAATAACGTCCATGTTTCCTAGTAGGAAAAACGGTCGCCGGACTATTTCCGGAGAGGTTGCCGGCCACGCCTCCACCAGCCGGGTTCCAGAGCCAGACTTAGAGGCGGATGCTAACATGGGACTAACACCGGATGTTCCTCCTACAGAGGATGCGGATAGGCTGTCCGCTACAAATTCCGAAGTGGAGAGTGCCATGAATCACAGGCGTCGCCGGGCCGTACTCCGCGAAGCTTGTTTCTCCCAAGAGGCGTTTGATGCCTTTAACTGAGGAGACGCGTACATCCGAGCTGCTCAAAATGGTCTTGCCAGAGCCACGGACCAGTATGTGAAGGATATACGGGTAAGAAAATCTAATAATTATGTATATCAGTAGCCCCTGAGACTTGAAACAGTTGGCATAACTGATTTAAGGATCATTGCTTGCCTAGGTTCTTACGGAGAAGAATACCCGGTTGTCTCAAGAGCTGGAGGAGTGCAAAGCCCAGCTTCAGGCAGCAGTTGCCGCAATGAAGGAGTCCGAGAAGGCCCATCTGGTAACACTTATTTCTATTGCAAAGAAAGACATGAACCAGGTAGTATGCGGCATACATGCAAATCTAACAATAGATTCTGCAGATGACTCCGGAGTGAATTCAGAGGTCATGCGGGGGGATGAGCAACATGCTCAACGACAGCTAAAGGCTGGCGAGCGCGTGCTTACACGGGTTAGGCGGGAGAAAAACGATCTCCAGGACGCCAATACCCGACTGGGGGTTGAACTGAAAGATGTTCGAGCCCAGCTTGCTGACTCCGTAAAGGAGAATAAGAGCCTTCGACGCGGCATTTTCAGTAAGTGCTTCAACAAATATTTAAAGAGTTCGGCGGAGAAACCAGCTAACAGAGTTATGTCTATAGGTATGCTGACGGGTCGTCCCGCGGAGGAGATGCCCGGGTCTGCAGGTGATCTTCTGCCAGAGCTCTCACAACTGCACGAACAAGTTCAGCAGGTGATGCAGGGCATTGCCCAAGCCTTGTGGACATTCGCCTCCCTGCCAGGAGGCATGGGGGAGCTTGTAGAGAAGCTCAAGGGAGGGCGGCGGCGCTTCCAATGATGGAAGATATCAGCCTGCCGACAAGGTGCGAGGGAAGCCTGGGCCATGGTGAAGACGCGATATACCAAGGCTGACCCGAACCACATGGCTGAGGTTGGACCTGTGGGGTCCGATGGGAAAGAGATCCCCGTCAGTTTGGTGTATGACCAAGTAGAATTAGCCGCAAAGTATTCCCAACAGGATTGTAGGCTAGAGAGCCTGTTGGATGGTATAGAAGAAGAATTTAGTCAGTCTAAGTGATTGTGTACTTCAAGTGACATGTATTGTCCCTAGCCGGATTGTAAATCATTTGTCATGGCGGACCTTTTCGCTTCGACCTCTGGACCCGACAGTCCGGAGTGTATCCGAATACCCGCTCAGTTATGTAAAAATCGGGGTACGCGTGGAAACCAGGCGTAGGGGTCATAAGTGCTTGAACAGACAAGTACCCAACTAGCTATGTTATATTACATGGATAGTAAGAAACATCTTCCAGGGAGAATAGTTCCGTTAGGGGTTCCTTTCCCTGGGTACGCATGCATTAATGGGCATGTCCGAACTGCGAAAAGAGACGCAGGATATAAACATCTGGGGGCATGTATTACAATAAATAAAGGTCATCTTTTGTTCACCGACCGAATATTCCCTTAAGAACGCTAGCTTTCGGCTTCACCTAGTCTAAGGTACACATCTGGCTGACCCGGCAGTAAGAATCGCAGAGGTGCTCCCCTTATGCCCTAGCCGAATTAACGGGAACGTAGGGCATAAACCCAAGAGCTAGGCAACCCAGCTTGGCCAAAACTTAAGTCATGCATATAATGGCGAAAAAAGGTACATGTGGAAGAATAACACATGTGTGGGGCATAGAGCCCGGAAAATAGTTATATTAAGCTTCTGTATAAGAAGCCCCCAGGTATAATGAGCGCGGCTAGCGCGTCAAGATTGTGTAGTCAAGACACATTTTAGCCTTTTAAGGCCTTGAAGAAAAAGGGAAGAAAGAAAGAAATAAAAGACAGATAACGGATATAAAAAAAATTGACGAAGGTAAGGAGACGAACATAGAGTCCGGCACTAGGCGTAGAACCTTCGGAGTCTGGCTGCGTTCCATGGGTTTGGCTCGAGTCGATTGTCCGATGCATCCAGCAGACGATACGCTCCACCGGTTAGAACTTGGTCAATAATGAAGGGACCTTCCCATTTGGGCTTGAGCTTGTTCTTTTTCTTCTCCGGTAGGCGTAGAACGAGTTCGCCGACGTTATAAGTTTTGGCCCGTACTTCTCTGCTTTGATACCTTCGAGCCTGTTGCTGATAAAATGTGGAACGGGCTTTTGCCCCGTCACGCTCCTCCTCCAGGGCGTCCAAACTGTCTTGCCGATCAAGCTCGGCTTCTTTCTCTTCGTACATGCGCACTCGAGGTGAGTCATGAATTATGTCGCACGGCAGTACCGCCTCTGCGCCGTACACCATAAAAACGGTGTCTATCCGGTAGTGCGATTCGAAGTGGTCCGCAGCCCCCATAGTACGGAGTCAAGCTCATCTACCCAGTGCGTATCTGATTCCTTTAAGGATCGCACTAATCCGGGTTTAATGCCGCTCATGATAAGACCATTTGCTCGCTCGACTTGACCGTTAGTTTGCGGGTGATAGACAGAAGCATAATCGAGCTTAATGCCCATGTTGCTGCACCAAATTTTTACCTCGTCGGCTGTAAAGTTCGAGCCGTTATTGGTGATGATGCTGTGGGGGACGCCGTAACGGTGTACAACCCCGGATATGAAGTCTATCACTGGTCCGGACTCGGCCGTTTTAACTGGTTTGGCTTCTATCCATTTGGTGAATTTATCCACCATGACCAATAAGTATTTTTTCTTATGGCTTCCCCCTTTGAGGGGTCCGACCATATCAAGCCCCCAGACCGCAAAGGGCAAAGTGATGGGGATTGTTTGGAGAGCGGTAGGCGGCATATGGCTTTGATTTGCAAAAGGCTGGCAACCGATGCATCGTTGAACGAGATCCTGTGCGTCTGCTCGGGCCGTCGGCCAGTAAAAACCTGTACGAAAGCCTTTGCTTACAAGGGCCCGGGCTGCGGCGCGGTGGCCGCCAAGTCCGGCATGAATTTCTGCCAAAAGTTGTCGTCCTTCCTCTTTGGAGATGCACCTTTGAAGGACTCCGGTAGCGCTTTTCTTATAAAGCTCTCCCTCGTGGACCTTGTAGGCTTTGGACCGCCGCACAATGCAACGTGCCTCGTTTGGGTCCTCAGGTAGTTCCTGCCTAGTTAGGTAAGCCAAGAAGGGTTCTGTCCACGGGGCGATGATGGCCATAATCACGTTGGCCGAAGGTGTTATTTCGGTGGCAGAGCCTCCGATTACGTTAGAGTGTTCGGTGTCTGGTGTTGTGGCCGGGTCCGGACTATTGTTAGCGGTCTCTCCTTCCCATACCACGGATGGCTTAAATAGCCTTTCCAAGAAGATATTAGGTGGGACAGGGTCGCGCTTAGCGCCGATGCGGGCAAGGATATCTGCCGCCTGATTGCTTTCCGGGACCACATGGTGGAATTCAAACCCCTCGAACCGAGCTGACATTTTGAGGACGGCGTTGCGATAAGCCGCCATTTTTGGATCCTTGGCGTCGAAGTCTCCATTTATTTGAGATATTGCAAGGTTCGAATCCCCACGCACCTCTAGGCATTGAATGCCCATGGAGACTGCCATCCGGAGACCATGTAACAGGGCCTCGTATTCTGCTGCATTGTTGGAGTCTGTATATAGTATTTGGAGTACATATTGGACTGTATCTCCGGTGGGGGATGTCAGGACGACACTAGCCCCCAGACCAGCCAGCATTTTAGAACCGTCAAAGTGCATGATCCAATAGGAGTACGTGCCGTACTCTTTAGGGAGTTCGGCTTCTGTCCATTCGGCGACGAAATCAGCCAGTACTTGTGACTTAATGGCTCGCCGTGGTTTGTATATTATGTCGAATGGGAGGAGCTCAATAGCCCATTTAGCAATCCGGCCCGTGGCCTCGCGGTTGTTTATTATGTCATTGAGTGGTACTTCAGAGGCCACCGTAATTGAACACTCTTGAAAGTAGTGTCGTAGTTTTCGGGATGCCATGAAGACCGCGTATGCTATCTTTTGATAATGTGGGTACCGTGATTTGCATGGAGTGAGGACAGTGGATACATAGTATACCGGCTTTTGAAGCAGGAACTTATGTCCGTCCGTCTCTCATTCGACGACGAGCACTACGCTTACAACTTGGTGTGTTGCTGCTATATATAACAGCATTGGTTCGCCGACATTTGGCGCGGCCAAGATTGGGCTTGTGGCCAAAACGGCTTTTATTTCCTCTAGTCCGGCCATGGACGCATCCGTCCACTCGAAGTGTTCGGTGCGTCGAAGAAGGCGATAAAGAGGCAGTGCTTTTTCTCCTAATCGGGAGATGACGCGGCTTAAGGCAGCCATGCATCCAGTTAGTTTCTGGATTTGCTTGAGGTCTGTTGGGATGGCCAACTGTGACAGAGCTCTGATTTTAGCCGGATTTGCTTCGATTCCTCTGTTGGAGACGATGAAGCCTAAGAGCTTTCCGGCGGGCACGCCGAAGACGAATTTTTCCGGATTGAGCTTAATGTCGATGTTCGGAGATTGTCGAACGTGAGCCTCAAGTGGTCTACTAAGGATTCGACATGTCTGGTTTTAATGACCACATCGTCTACGTATGCCTCGACTGTTTTGCCGATCTGTGTCTCCAAGCATGTCTGAATCATGTGTTGATAGGTTGCACCGGCGGTTTTGAGCCCGAAAGGCATGGTGTTAAAACAGAAGGGGCCGTATGGAGTGATAAATGCCGTTGCGGCTTGATCGGACTCCGCCATCTTAATTTGATGGTATCCGGAGTATGCGTCGAGGAAACACAATGAGTCATGTCCTGCGGCAGCGTCGATAATTTGATCGATGCGAGGGAGGGGGAAGGGATCCTTGGGGCAGGCCTTGTTAAGGTCCTTGAAGTCGACACATAGGCGCCAGGATTTGTCCTTCTTTGGTACAATCACCAGGTTTGCTAGCCAGTCCGGATGTTTTATTTCTCGAATGAATCCGGCTTCCAGTAACTTGGCTAGCTCCTCTCCCATGGCTTGTCGCTTAGGCTCAGAGAAGCACCGAAGAGTTTGCTTGACCGGCTTGAATCCCTTTAGAATGTTAAGGCTATGCTCGGCCAGCCTGCGTGGGATTCCTGGCATGTCTGAAGGATGCCAGGCGAAGATGTCCCAATTCGCGCGCAAGAACTCCCGTAGCGCGGCGTCTACTATGGGATTTAACTGTACCCCGATGGATGCTGTTTTTTGTAGGGTCCGTTGGATGGACTTGGAATTTGACTATTTCATCCGCTGGTTTAAAAGAGGTGGACTTGGATCTTTTGTCGAGTATCACGTCGTCCCTGTCCACTTTGGAGCGTAGTGCCGTTAATTCTTCGGCCGCGAGGGCTTCGGATAACGCCTCGAGGGCCAGTGCAGCTGTTTTATTTTCGGCGCGGAGTGCTATGTCCGGATCACTAGCTAGAGTGATGATTCCATTTGGCCCGGGCATTTTGAGCTTCATGTACCCGTAATGGGGTATAACTTGGAAGATCATGAATGCCTGCCGCCCTAGAAGGGCGTGGTATCCGCTATTGAATGGGGCCACTTGGAATGTGATTTCTTCGGACCTATAAGTCTCCGGTGTGCCGAATACCACATCTAGTGTGATTTTCCCAGTGCATCGCGCCTCCCGACTAGGGATGATTCCTCTAAAGGTCGTGCTGCTTTGCTCAATGCGGCTTTTGTCTATTTCCATTTTTTGAAGAGTCTCCTCATAGATGAGGTTTAATCCGCTGCCGCCGTCCATGAGCACTTTAGTAAGCCGGTAGCCATCCACAATTGGACTAAGGACCAAGGCGGCTGGTGCTCGGGCTGTTCGGAATTTAGGTTCGTCACTGGCATTGAAGGTGATAGCCCTATCACTCCATGGATTTATTGCTGCTACGTGGCAGACTTCCGCAAGGCTGCGGAGTGCTCGCTTACGCCTATTATTTGAGGTGAAGGTCTCGAAGACTGTCAATATTGTATTGCTGTTTTTCGCGGGATGGTGCTCTGCGGTATTGTTGATGAGGGGATCCTCACCGCTCTTGGCCACCTGCCGGAGTACCCAACATGCTCTAAGGCTATGTGTTGGCATGGTATCCGTTGTACTGTGAATTTTGCATGGCCCGTTAAGCCATCCCTCCAATACGGTTCCGCGCCCTGTAATGGGCTTTTGTTTCTTTGTAATTGGATCGGGTGACTTACGAGAGTACACCCTTTTAGTTCGGACATGGGGTTTTGTGAGAGCCGGAGGATCCCAAAAATTTTTTTGGGTCTTCCAGGCGCTTTCCATCGCACAGTACTTCCGTACTATGGCCGCCAAGTCAGCGAAGTGTGCTATGTCACGGCGACTTATGGCGTTGAGGGTTCCCTTGTCCGTGCAATTATTGCAAAAGAATGAGATTGCGTCTTCCTCGCGACAGTCCTTAACCTTGCTCATTACAAGGAGGAATCTGGCCCAATAGTGGTGTACTGTCTCTTGGGGCTCTTGTGTAATGTGGGAAACATTGCTTATATCTGGGTGGGTGGGTGGATTTAAGTCCGAACCCTGACCCGATCTGAGACCCAGGAGCGGAGGAGTTTCCAAGCTTGGCAGTTCGGGCTACGGGATGTTGCTCAACAGGTCTGGCCCGCTGCCTAATTCTAGGTTCAAGGTTTGGGCCATGTCCTCCCGTAGACGGGTATCCGGCTCGGAGAGCTCGGGAATCCGGACATAGTTTGTCCTCAAGATAGAGGAAGAATCGCTGCATTGCTCCTCCACCACCGCTATCTGATGGGTGACCGGCGGGGAGTTAATCTCCCTTTGGTCGGGTTTAAGCCCGATCTGATCATAGTCTGTAGCGACTCCCAAGGCGGCGATGCGATACAAGAGCTTGTTCAAGGAAGAGAGCTCCATTGGATCCAACTGCTCGGCGAATTCTGAGCCGACGTGGAGGCTGTTTTCGGTGACCCGAGAAGTCATTGTCAGCGCAGCGGCCGAACGGGCGGTCATGACGAAACCGCCTAGCCGGAGAGTTTGGCCGACAGCCAGCGCTCCCCCAGAGGTGATGTTGTCCTTGACAACAAGACGAGCCATCCAGCCTTATGATGACGCCACAGTGGAACTCTCAATGAAAGCACCAATGTCGGCGTCAAAACCGGTGGATCTCGGGTAGGGGGTCCCGAACTGTGCGTCTAAGGCGGATGGTAACAGGAGGCGGGGGACACAATGTTTACCCAGGTTCGGGCCCTCTCGATGGAGGTAATACCCTACTTCCTGCTTGATTAATCTTGATGATATGAGTATTACAAGAGTTGATCTACCACGAGATCGTAGATGCTAAACCCTACAAGCTAGTCTATGGTATGATTGTTGTTGTCCTACGGACTAAACCCTCCGGTTTATATAGACACCAGAGGGGGCTAGGGTTACACAGAGTCGGTTACAAGGGAGGAGATCTACATATCCGTATTGCCAAGCTTGCCTTCCATGCCAAGGAGAGTCCCATCCAAACACGGGACGGAGTCTTCAATCTTGTATCTTCATAGTCCAATAGTCCGGCCAAAGGATATAGTCTGGCTGTCCGAGGACCCCCTAATCCAGGACTCCCTCACAAGTCCGCATTATTCGCGAGAATCTCAAGACTGCTCAGTCGTGTGAGAAGAGTCAGTATGACCGTAAACATAAAGACATGGTCTATCAACCTGGCGAAAATGCTTATCTTCGAGTTACACCAATGAAGGGTGCTCACCGCTTCGGGATCAAGGGCAAGCTAGCTCCTCGCTATATTGGCCCATTCACTATTCTGGAAAGGCGTGGAAAAGTGGCATATCAACTGGAGCTTCCGCCAAACCTTTCTCAGGTTCACGATGTGTTCCGCGTGTCACAGCTCTGCCGTTGCTTCAAGGACCCAATCCGAGCAGTGGATCATGAAGTGCTCGAATTGCAACAGGACCTCTCCTATAAAGAGCATCCGGTCCGCATTCTCGACCAAGCTGAATGCCGCACACGTCAGAAGGCGATCCAGTTCCTCAAAGTCCAGTGGCCGCACCATTCTGAAGATGAAGCCACATGGGAATGCGAGGATCGCCTGCGTGATGAATACCCCGCGCTGTTTCCTTCTACCTCCTAAATCTTGGGACGAGATTTCTTGTAGTGGAGGAGATTTGTAACGCCCGGATAATTAAGCTACAATAAAACTCTGCTAATGATGCCACGTCAGCTCCATTACTGTTGCTAATCTCTCGTTAGTTCAAAACCCGTTCAAAAGTCAAATTCAAAATATGTCAAACAACAAAAGTTTTCAAAAGTTGAAACAAAAATGTTCGGGCAGTTCCAAAAATGGCATAGGTAATTATGGTGTAGAAGACACAATTCTATAAAATACTTAAATGCCCTAAATTAAATAAAACAAAAAAGGAAAATAAATAAAAGATAAGAAATACAAAAACAGAAAACAAAACTAAAGAAAAAGAAAAAAGAAGAAACCCCTCCCCCTGGGCCGAAAGGCCCAGCTAGCCAACGGCCACCAGGCCGCCCGACCGGCCCACCTGGCCCAACCAACCGGCCGGCCCACTCGCTCTCCATAACCCTCCCGAAACCCTAGCCATTCTCCCCCGTCACCCCACTTGCTCCCCCACTCCCCCCTCGATTGGATCTGGATCGGGAGGAGCCCGATCCCCTCGCCCCTCCACCCCCGACGCCGACGCCGGCGCCCGGGGCTACCTCGACGGCCTGCCTCCTCCTCCTCGCCGGCCTGCACCTCGTCACCGCGTCACCGTCGTCTCCGTATCCTCCCCGATACCCACT